>NC_073397.1:1386954-1661954 GCF_028641065.1 Leucoraja erinaceus
TTGAGATTTGGAATAGAAAAAATTACATGTGGTTAAAGTGCACATTGTCAGATTTTAATAATAGCCATTATTATACATTTTGGTTTCACCATGTAGAAATTACAGCAGTGTTTATACATAGTCCCTCCATTTCAGGGCACCATAATGTTTGGGACACAGTAATGTCATGTAAATGAATGTAGTCATGTTTAATATTTTGTTGCATATCCTTTGCATGCAATGACTGCTGAAAGTCTGCGATTCATGGACATCACCAGTTGGTGGGTGTCTTCTCTGGTGATGCTCTGCCAGGCCTGTATTGCAGCCATCTTTTGGGGGCTAGTCCCCTTCAGTTATCTCTTCAGCATATAAAAGGCGTGCTCAATTGGGTTCAGATCAGGTGATTGACTTGGCCACTCAAGAATTTACCATTTTTTAGCTTCTACAGTCAGTCATATACATCACAAATTTGGTCAGGAGATATTTCAGTTGAAATTTTAACGTTAGTTCTGAAGTGGGAATGATGGAAAAATTGATATCAACAGTTTTTTTTTAATTTGTTGCTTACAAACTGGGTATCTTCATTGCTGTTCACAACACATACATCTAATCTGAATGTCTGGTAATGTGGCGTCTTGACACCTTTAAATATATTACCAAAAGAACATTTGCTGCAGTTGTGTCCTTTGGCAATCTCTAGTTAGCTAGTGTGATGTTTAACCTGTCAGATGGGTATAGTCAGCTTTAACAGCTATTATCATGAAATGCCTTTAGAAAATTCCTTGCAACCAGTATATTTTGTTGTGGATAAATTATGTGGGAAGCAAGAGTGTTTCTGTAGCAATAGCAATAACGACCCATGCTATGGCCATGTTATGATAATTTTCGGTCCACAGAAAACATGCTTGCATCAATCTGTAGTGTGCATGGTTAAGCACATATGTTATCATGGTCCAGGATTTATTGACACGGGTTGATCATACGCTGAATAATCCAACCACATTTATGTTTGGAAGTGGAAAGAAATAATAAAAATTGCATTAATTGCAATGTGTAAAAAGAGTTGAGATACCGTATTATAATTTTGCTGCATGTCATTGCGGTATATATCATGGCTTTATTTGTGAATATGTTAGTTTGTGACTTTATTTGAAGCAGAAATAATATGTGAATGCTTCATTGAGCATAATTCCGGCTGACAACTACGCACTTCGTCCGAGCACATTATCGCACACGCCATGCAAGTCATCTTAAATGACCACCTAAATTGTCATTTGGCATCCTAAAAAGCTGCCTAGGTTGCCCGGCTGGAAACAGGGGGAAAAAGTTAAGCGAGTGCCCTGTAATGATGTTCCAAACAGTTGATTTTGGTAAGCCTAAGATTTGCTTGATGTCTCTAACAGTTTTATTCTTGTTTCTCACTCTCATAATGGCTTCTTTGACTTTCATTGGTATAACTTTGGTCCTCATGTTGATAAACAGCACTAAAAGTTTACAAAGGTGATGGAAAGACTGGAGGGATGACTAGGTGCTGAGAGCTCTCTTATACCTGCATTAAGGAGGCAATTAAACACACCTGAGCAATTACAAACATTTGTGAAGCCATGTGTCCCAAACATTATGGTGCCCTGAAATGGGGGGGGGGGGCTATGTATAAACACAGCTGTAATTTCTACATGGTGAAAGCAAAATGTACAGGTCTTTGTCCCAAACATTATGGAGGGCACTGTATAAGACATTGGTGAGCTGCACTTGGTGTAATGTGCACAGTTTTGCTTACTCTGCTTTAGGAAGGATGTCATTAATCTGGAAAGCGTGTAAAGAGGATGTTGCCAGGACCCAAGGGACTGAGGTATAGGGAGTGGTTTTGCAGACTAGGATATTAATTCTTTGAAACCGAGGGTTGACTGTAGAACTGTATAAGGACATGGGAGGTGTAGATGGGTTGAATGTCCACAGTCCTTTTTCAAGGTTTAGGGAATCAATAACTAGAGGGCCTAGCATGAAGGTGAGAGGGCAAAGGTTTGAAAGGGACCTCTTCACACAGTGGGTGTATTAAATAAACTGGTAGTGGTAGTTGAGCCAGATACAATAACCAGACACAATACATTTAAAATACATTTGGACAGCTGCGTGGTTAGTAAAGGTTTAGAGGGATATGAGACTAGCTTAGATGATATTTTAGTCATCATGCACAAGTTGGGTTGAAGGGCCTGTTTCCATGCTGTATCACTATGATTCTATTAACTTTCAGAGTTCACTATTGTTACCTAATATGTGATGCCGTTGGCCTAGCCCCTGGAATTCTGCTGTGTGCTTCGCTGGAGTCTAAAAACAGTTTTTCAGTACTGCACAACACTGATTCCTGTCATTCAGACAGTTTTCCATCTGTGCTGTTTCAGTGCCTTTTATTCCATTAATCCTTCAATCTTGATGATGTTTATTATGAGACACCTTGTTAGGTAATGTTTGGGTCCAAATATACTAGATCAACTATCTTTCCCTCATTGATGCTTTTTATTATTCCATTAAAAAACATGATGAAATTCATTAAACGTGCTTAAGTAATCCATGCTGGGGTTTTTTCTAAACAAATTAATTTGCCTATGTGAGTGCTGGGTTGTTGTTCTACTTTTTTCTCCTTGTCTATTCTTTTGGAGCATTGATTGTCGTAGAATATAGTAAAACCGGTACAATCTGCTACGTGACTACTCAAAAACATGGAAGGTTCAGTCTCTAACTCGCCTGCTGATGTTTCTTTCCCTTGCTCCCTTGACACTCATCAGGTTCACAGGAAAATGTATCATGATTTGTGCAACATATGAAAAAGGTGAATTAAAAGTGGGTTTTAATGGAAATAGTCTGGAAAATCTGCTAGTCCAACACCAACAAATTGCTAAAGGTGAATGTAATGTGTTGAATTCCCAATCAGGCCCCTTCCCTGCAACGGTCACAGTGGCACAGTGGTAGAGTTGCTGCCTTACAGCAAATGCAGTGCCGGAGTCCTGGGTTCCATCCCCACTACGGATTCTGTGTGTACGGAGATTGTACATTCTCCCCGTGACCTGTGTGGGTTTTCTCCAAGATCTTCCGTTTCCTCTCACACTCCAAAGACGTGCAGGTTTGTAGGTTAATTGGCTTGATAAATGTTAAAATTGTCCCTAGTGGGTGTAGGATGGTGTTAATTTGCGGGGATCGCTGGTCGGCGCCGTCCCAATGGGCCGAAGGGCCTGTTACCGCGCTGTATTTCTAAACTAAGAATCTAAACTAAACCATGTCACTGTTTAAGCTGTTAATTCAAGACCACTTATTGCTATTTGTGCCATCAATTCATCTATCTTGGTACAAATGCTGCATATATTCTGAAAAAGCCCCCCTGAACCTTAACCTTTTGCAAACAGCCTCCACTCCAGTTTGAAATTCTGCTGCACAATTTTGCTTACACATTCTGCCCTTCCTGTAACTCTTTTATTTTCATTAACTCTTCACCAGCTCATTTAACCATATAATAACCATATAACAATTACAGCACGGAAACAGGCCATCTCGGAGGGATTCTTCAATCATTAACCTTCCCCTCACTTGATGAGCATTTGGCTACAAACTGACACTTGTGCATCTCTAGAATGTTGGCATTGGTTGGGGTGATGGGCATGGAACCAAGTGAATTTGTCCTAACCAGCTGATTGATGACAGTTAGAATGCAATTATTGATTAAATTGTCAAACTCAGCACACAGAACATGGATGGTTTGATTACCTTTGTCTCGAAGAATTATGTAATTGTGAAGACAGTTAGTTTGGTTTTGTGTGCGGGAAATTGTGTCTCACAAATTTTGATTGGGATTTTTTATCTGAGAACAGAAAAATGTCTGTGGTTTTGCTTGTTCATGTTGTTCTTGATACTTTCTGCATATTGCTGCAGGAGTCCTATTATTGGAGGGGTCTGACTAAAACCAATTAAGATGATGGATGGATGGGCTGTTTGATGTTTGAAGGAACTATTGCAGTGATCGTGATGACTGATCTCCAACAACCATAGTCAGTATCTTTTGTGTGACTCCAGTCATCGGAGAATCTTCTTTCAACACCAGTGTCATTCTGCAAGGATGCTGAAATTGCTCAGCAGGTCAGGCAGAATCTGTAAGAGAAACAGAGTTAACGTTTTAGGTCACGGACTTTATTGTTGGAACTGGAAGAGAGAGAAAATAAGTTGGTATGTAGCCAAGTTGTGGAGGGAATGAAAAGGACAAGGAAATATGACAGAATGAAGCCAGAATTATCAAGGGGATTAGTTGCAGGATATGCACAGCAGGTCAACTGTGCTATTGGAGAGAGGGAACACTGAACCAATATCACCTGGGTTGGATACAGACAGAGAAAGCTAATTACTTAACGTTGTAGAATTTGATGTTGAGTCCAGATGGCTGGAAAGTTTCCTGACAAAAGTTCCTCAAGCGTGCATTGGACTTTGTTATAACAGTGCCAGAGGCCACAGACAAATGGGTCGGAGTGGGATGTATCAGACTGGATAAGGTCATTCAAATATGATACTGGTTCAGTGTTTCCTCTCTTCGTTAGAACAGCCTAATCTGCTGGGCTTATTCAACAATTTTTACATTCACATGTCTGTTTTCATTCTCTAACTAGTGAGCACCCAACAAAAGCTTTTCACTGTACCTGTGACAATACAGGTGACAATAAACTAAACTGTAACTGTCCTCATCACAGATTTCACGAATAGAGGACCTGCTCTCTTGAACTGCTCTCATTACTCATCATTTACAGTTTATCACAGGGCAACTCCAGCCTCACTCTTTAGAGATATTCCTTTTGCTTTATCCAACCATTCCCAAACCTCTCTGCAACTTATTTTTGTTTCATCCTTTTCTAACGAAAGATCTTAAGACACTGCCTGAACTGCTAATTTATACTTCCCAATGCAGTGATGAAGTTAATAACCAGATATTTTGCTTTGGCAGCTTACAACCCAGCGCTATGAATATTGCTTTCTCTGACTTCAAGTAATCCTTGCTTTTCTTCTCTCTCTGTCCCTTCCCCAGCCTAGTTCTCTGACTCGTTTCATTGTCCTCCTGATTAATTTTACTGTTTGTACGCCTCGTTGTCAGCTTTCCCTCAGCCAACAATAAACCATTCTACATGTCCTTAATCATTGTCTGCTTTATCTGTCGTTTTCACACCTTACATTCTCTGTGCCTTTCCATATCCCCAATTTCCCTCACCCCTGGCTCAGTCCGAAACGTCACCCATTCCTTCTCTCCAGACAGGCTGCCTATCCCGCTGAGTTACTCCAGCATTTTGTGTGGTATTGTTATGGGATAAATATTGATCCAGGACACTGACAATGAAATCTTTTGCATTCACCTAACTGGGAGACTTGGTTTATTATCTCATCTGAAATGCAGCACCTCTGACTGCAGCCCTGTCTCAGTTCTATACACACCTGACATCACCCACTTTAGTGGTGTCATACATAACGAAGATAGTTATCAAACATTACAGCAGGTTCTAGATAAGTTTGGCAAATGGTCTGAGAAATGGTTAATAGTGTTTAATGCAGATAAATGTCAGGTGTTGCATTTTTGGGGGTCAAACCAAAGCAGAACCTTCACGGTGAATTGCAGGGCAATGGGGAGTAGAGCAGAGGGATCTACAATTGCAGGTACTTAGTTCCTTGAAAGTGGGGTTGCAGGTAGATGGAGTGATCAAGAAGGCTGTCAGCACGCTGGCCTTCAGTCGGAATATTGAGTATAGAAGTTGAGTTGTGTTACAGCTGTACAAGACATTGGCATGGACACATCTGGAGTATTGTGTTCAGTTTTGGTCACACTGCAATAGGAAAAATGTTAAACTGGAAAAAGTGCGGAGAATATTTACAAAGATGTTACCAGGACTTGGGAGCCTGAGTTAGAGGGAGAAGTTGGGCAGGCTAGGACTTTATCCCTTGGAGTACAGGAGGATGAATGGTGATCTTATAAAGGTACAAGAAGGAACTGCAGATGCTGGAGAATCGAAGATAGACAAAATTGCTGGAGAAACTCAGCGGGTGCTCTGTAGATGCTGCCACACTCACTGAGTTTCTCCAGCAATTTTGTCTATTATAAAGGTATATGAGACCACGAGGGGAATAGGTAGGGTGAAATATCGGGTTAGGTGAAATCAAGAACCAGAGAACATAAGTTTAAAGCGGGAGGGGAAAGAATCCATAAGAACCTGAGGGACGAGAGTTTCACGTGGATATATGGAATGTTGAAGCAGGTACTATAACAACATTGAAAAGCCATTTGGATGGGTACACGGGATATGTACCTCTATGTACACGTCCATGTAGCCATGATCACATTGCCCATGTAGCCATGATCACATTGAATGGCGGTGCTGGCTCGAAGGGCCAAATGACCTACTCCTGCACCTATTGTCTATTGTTATGGACCAAACATGGGCAGGTGGGACTAGTGTAGATGGAACATCTTGGTTGGCATGTGCAACTTGGGCTGAACGGCCTGATTCCATGCTGCATAAAGGGCCTGTCCCACCAGCATGCGATTGCATGCATCTAGAGCGATCAAACGTGGTCGCTTGAGGCGTACGACCTCATTGGGCCGGTCCCAATTCGAACCGCGGAGCCGTTGTGCGGGGCTGGTCCCGACATCATACTCACCAATCAGCTAGGCAGGAGGCAGGCCGACTGAATTTGGACGTAGCACGGCGCCGGGTGGTGATGTCATCGCGCAACGCCACGCGCTAGGCGTAGGCCGTCAAGACGCTGCGTACGGCCTCAATGCGGCTGCGGGCCGACAGGCCGTTGTCGCGCGGGATTTTCGGACAGTGCAAGATTTTTGGAGCCCCGCACAACTCCATACGCCTCCGCCGATCGAAGTGGGACTGACCGGCCCCGCGAGGCCGTACGCCTCAAGC
The DNA here is from genome assembly GCF_028641065.1 of Leucoraja erinaceus. Taxonomy (NCBI): domain Eukaryota; kingdom Metazoa; phylum Chordata; class Chondrichthyes; order Rajiformes; family Rajidae; genus Leucoraja; species Leucoraja erinaceus. The sequence continues at coordinate 1,393,872 of NC_073397.1, forward strand.
GACCATGTTTGGTCGTGCTAGGCGCAGCATGCTGGTGGGACAGGCCCTTAACTGTGTGACTAAGTCAGAGTGTTTGGAGTGTGACTGAAGCCCACACCCTGAGTTGACTGGATCTTACTGAGTGAGTGTTTCTGTCAGTGACCTCAGCTTACAGTGCATCCACATTTTCGGTAACTTGGTCCTCCACCCCTCCCCCAAATCGTGTTGATACTCATTTCTGTTTCAGTGATTGAAGAATTTATTTGTGATGTAGCTTCTTGATTTACTGGTGGAAATTTGAATATGTATAAGCAAATATTTGATGCTAGCTTTGTGCACCCTCCCCCGCACACTCAGTAATAATGGTGTTCGAGCTGCCCTGGAATTCCTACTCGCAGTCTCAACCCAGGATGAACTCGTCCCGATGTAGGCTCCATTTAAGCAAGATATTTAATTTGTAACAAGAATACTCTGTAGAGTGTCTTTGGAGAAAAGGTGCTGAAAGATGTGTTTTTTGAGGGAGATGGGTGGGCAGATTGAAGCCTGTTTATGTTGAACGGGAAGATATTGATTTTAAGTGCTGGGTCCTGCATTGATTCTTGTCCCCTACTGTGCATGCAACGTAATGCTGCAGTATATCAGGAGGAGGGGAAGAAAAGCAATTTGTGCAGTGATGTAGAGAGAGAGAGAGAGAGAGAGAGAGAGCGTGAGCGTGAGTGAGCGAAAGCATCAAGTGTTGACTGTGATGCAGACGTCTGGCTTTTCCCCGCTGAACTGGAGACAATCTGACTAAGGATGGTTGGAAATGGCCTGCTTTTTAATGGGGGTCGACACTGCTCTAGCTTACCCCGGTGAGGTTAGATATCAGGTGAGCAATCCTGTTTGAATTGCAGCGGTGACCGATGTGTTCTTTTGTGTGTGCGCAAACGGGAGTGTGTGTGTGTGTGTGTGTGTGTGTGTGTGTGTGTGTGTGTGTGTGTGTGTGTGTGTGTGTGTGTGTGTGTGTGTGTGTGTGTGTATGTGTGTGTGTGTGTGTGTGTGTGTGTGTGTGTGTGTGAGAGAGAGAGAGAAACAGGGAGAGAGAGGGAGAGAAGCAAAGCTTAGCAGCCTCATTCGGAGCGTGAGGCCCTCTGGGCGTTCTAAACAAAAACAAGTGCAGGGCTCTTTGCGAGATCTCCTCTCTAGAGCCTCGTTCGACCGATTGCCTGAAAGATTCCTTTCTAAATAAGGCAACACAGGGCTGTTCTTTCAAAAGTTGGACTGATTTTCTGGGTTTTTGCCTGGTGTGGAGACAGTGACCCAACGAACAAGAGTGATCCTTTTCAGGATTTCCTGACTTTATTTATAAGACACTTGTCCAGCCTCTGCCTGTGCTGTTGATTTAATCTGTGCTTGAAATGATGTGTATATAATCTGGGTCAACACTGCTCTGGATATGCTGCTCAGAAATGCTATGTGTTCATATCTTTTTTAACGTAGGCCTCGTCCCTGTTTATGTATAAACAATATGCTTTGGATAGACTAATTTGCTGTGAAGCTGGGAGAGTGAGATTTGATAATTTATATGTTTCAGTTGTCCAGGATTTGAATGGTCTCTTTTGCCTTGAGTCACAAGTACAGATATCTGCAATTGATGCCTGCTGTGCAAACAATCCATTGACCCAACAACGTTAGTACTGGATTTTTATATGTGCTGAAGTGTTGCTTCCTCCTTCAAAGCATACCGTAACCATCCCCCCTGTAGTTCTCTGTATTCTCCTGCTCCTACCTCCCAGATATCAGGGTTCTTCCATTCCTGCCCTCTTCATCTCCCCATTTCTCCAGCTTGTATTGGGCGATGGGCCTTGTCCTGTGGAATTTCTCCTTTAACTCTTTATTTCTTCCTGTCAGAAGCTCTTTACAGCTAAAGATTATTTACCCTAATATCTCCACCTTTGATTTAGTGTCTTGTATTGCAGCAAATATAACAATGCATTTTGCTACACATCACATTACGAGAGGTGGTCCAAAATATATGCTTAAGGGACTATTCAGTGTAGTTTATTGTCATGTGTACTGAGGTACAGTGAAAAACTCTTGTTGCCCAGAGTGGAGATCTTGTTCAAGTTTGCTTTATACTATGTTACTACATTTAAATGACCAGGCCCGGTTTATGTTTGGTCTCACAAGATGTATAAGAGTCCACACCTGGAACAACGGACACAGTTGATAAGGTTAAAGGAAATGCAAGTGAACCTCTGCCTAACCTGAATGAACTGTCACAGAGTCGAGGGAGGAAGAGGACAGGTTGAAATTGTTTAGCGAAAAAGAAAGTGCTGGAGAAACTCAACGTGACAGGCAGCATCTGTGGAGGGAAATGGACGTACAACGTTTTGGGTAAGGTCCCTTCTTCAGACCGATGGAGTAGAGGAGAAAGCTGGAACAGAGAGGTGGGGCTGGTGCCAAGCCTGGCAGATGCTAAAGATAGAGGTGAGGGAGGGGTGATGGGACAGATGGGTGGGGTAAGTGACAGAAGTTAGAGGTAAAAAGAAGGCAAAAAGGTGTCAGCCCGAGAAAGAAAAGGAGTGAAATGTAAAGCCGGTGGAAGGGAAGGGGTTGAGAGGAAAATATGGCAGAGGAGCATATGGATGGAAAGGGAAAGGAGCAGGTGGGAGAAATGTGTGTGCACCAGGTGAGGGATGGGAAAAAAGGGGGGTGGTAGGTTACCATTACTTGAAATTGGAGAATTCAATGTTGTAAGCTACACAAGTGAAATATGAGGTTCTGTTCCTCCGGTTTGTGTCTGGCTGCACACTTGTAATGGCTATTCAAGTTCCAGCTTGTAACTTGCCCAGGACGGAAAGGTCGCTATGGGGAATTAAAATGGTCAGCAACCAGGTGTTCCAGCATACCTTGGCGGACTGAGCACGTGTTTGGTGAAATAGTTGCCAAGTCGAACTTGAACCTGTCCCCTTCCTCCCTCAAACTCCCGAAGTTTAATCTTGGAGCATCACATGAGGCAGGCGCAGCCACGATGGATTTGGAAACCTTCAGGGTGGAGGTCTGAAACTGGAGAGTTTTTGTAGTTTTTTTTAAATTTTCAATTTATTGTAGAATTGTATAATTTACGTTTCCTTGTGCTGTCTGAAAGCCCTGTCCCACTGTACGAGTTCATTCAAGTGATCTCCCGAGTTTAAAAAAAAATCAAACTCGTGGTAAGCACGTAGAATGAAAGTAGCGGGTATGTCGGAGCTCGGGGACGTCTCTTAGCGGCCCGTAACGCTAACGGCAGGTACTCGGGAAATGCGGTAAGCTCGGGAAGACTCGTGAAAACTTTTCGATATGTTGTAAAATGTCCGTGAGAGCCCCGAGTACTTACGAGCGGCCATTACCGTAAATCTCTGAGTTCGAATCAGGGCAAACTCGGGGAGAACTCTTGAATGAACTCGTACAGTGGGACAGGACTTTTAGTCTATGTGCCTGCAATGCTGCTGCAAGCAAGACATGAAGTGTCCCTTTACTACACTGTACAGTGAAGATGGCAATAAACTTGACTTGGCTAGATTTGGAGTTCAGGAGAAATTTCTTTACCTCGAGAATGATGAAAGCGTGCAACTGTTTGTGATGAGATTAGTGAAGAGTATGGGTGCATTTGGGGAACGTCATGAGACCAGAAAGATGTGATGTGCAGGAAGGGGGTGAGTGGATGAACATGTGGGCCATAAACTCCAGCTTGGATTAGATGGATGACATATCTAAATGACTGTGTTGGTTGTAGCTAGCATTGGTTACTTTAGACTAGAGATACAGCACAGAAACAGCCCCCTGGCCCACAGAGTCTGCGCCAACCATCACCAATACACCAAAACTCAATAATCAAGACACTGTGGTGGTGGGTCTGATCTCAGACAACGATGAGAAGGCCTGCTGTGGAGGTGGCTGATCTGGCACTCTGGTGTCAGGACAACAGCCTCCTCTTGAACATCAAAAAAAGTAAGGAGCTGATCGTGGACTTTAGGAGGGCACATCATCCGAGGACGTACACACCATTGAGGATAAATGGAGATACTGTGGATAGGGTGAGCTGTTTTAAATGCCTGGGAGTCCACATCTCTGAGGATATGAAATGGACATCACACGCCGCAGCACTCGTGAGTAAGGCAAGGCAGCGCCTTTACCACCTCAGGCAATTGAGGAGATTCAAGTGTCTCCGAGGATCCTCCAGTGCTTCTACTCAGCGGCTGTGGAAAGCATCTTGTCTGGAAATATTACAATCTGGTTTGGGAATTGCTCTGCCCAGGACAAGAAGGCTCTGCAGAGAGTAGTGCCTTCGGCCGAACACACTATGGGAACTCCACTCACCCCTCTGCAGGAACTATACAACAGGAGGTGCAACTCCAGAGCAAATAAAATCATGGGAGACCCCTTCCACCCCTGCAACGGACTGTTCCAGGTGCTACGGTCAGGCAAACGCCTCCGTTGCCATGCTGTGAGAACAGAGAGGTTGAGAAGGAATTTCGTCCCAGTGGCCATTAGGACTGTAAACTCCTATCTCACCAGGGACTAACTTTACTGTACTACTGCTTTTTTAAAAATTGCTGTTTTTTTTTCCCTTTTTACTTCCGCCCACATTATTTAATACGTAAGAAAATATGTGATTCTGTTCCATTCTGTTTGTAGTTTGTTCTGGTTGTTTGTTTTTTTTTGTCTTTTTGCACAAAGTCCGCGACCATTGCCATTTTCATTTCACTGCACATCTCGTATGTGTATGTGACGAATAAACTCAACTTGACTTGTGATCACCTTCTATACTAGCACGATCCTACACACTAGGGACAATTTACGATTATACTGAAGCCAATTAATCTACAAACATGTACGTTTTTGGAATGAGGGAGGAAACTGGAACAGCTGGAGAAAACCCAAGCAGTCCCAGGGATAACGTGTAAACTCCATATCGACAGCACCTGTAGTCGGGATCGAACCTGGGTCTCTGGTGCTGTAAGGCAGTAACTCTACCGCTGCGCCACCGTGCCATCTTTACTATTGGACAGTACTATTTTGGCCCATTTGTTTTTTTTACAGCGCTGTAGCCTTATGCGGGCTCAATTCCAGTAAAGTGTGACCTGATTGGTGGCTCTTGCACTGACATTATTTCCGACTTTCTTCGACGTTCCCAGGCAACAGAATTTATGAAATTTTGAAAATATAGACATATGCGCTACATTATCTCATAATGCTTGCTTCTGAACTAATTTCTCCCAAATATTGTCCAAACCTGACACCTCATGTGTAACATTGTGGTGAGTTTTAGTGTTAAAACAGAAGTTTTTAAGTTAAAAAATTGAATGAATGTTTGAAGTTCTGAAATCTTTTTGGAATGAAGGGCTTTTTCAAATATGTTCTTTGTATGTTGCAGCCTTTCACTTCAAAGACCTCCAAGCAGCCTCTGACACCCAGTGCCTCATCTGTCGGTGAACACGCAGTCCAGTTCTCGCACACCAGCACCAAGGACCAACCAAGCCCACACAGTCCAGCCAGCACTCCAGATGCTGCCAGTTACCTGGTTGAGAGCAGCAGCAAAAAAGTTGCACTTTGTGCACAGTTGGATGTGAGTGTGGACCAACCACCGCCGCTCACCAAGGCCGAGGATGTCGGTATGGGGATTAAGAAAAAGAGAAAGAAAAAAGAACTAAAGGAGGATGTCAGCAGTGAAATGGTAACCGATGCACCCAAACCAAAGAAGAAGAGAAAAGAGCCTAAGTGTGATAAGGAACCGAAAGAGGGCAAAGCTGCAAAAGAGCCTAAGGGCTCAAAAGGAGCAAGGAACCGTGGGGAACCTAAGGAACCTAAAGGTACCAAGGGGGCCAAAGAGCCGAAGGAACCTAAGGGTGCCAAGGAACCCAAGCAGCTGAAAGAGCCAAAATGTAAATCTAACGCTACACCCAAAAGCAAGACCAGCAAGAAAGCCAGGTAAGGAGCGTTCATTCCCTACACTGACTGTGCGGTTCAACTTTATTTGATTCTGTGTCGCTTTGTGCAATACTTCTCATTTATTGCTTTATTAATTGCATTTTACCAGAATAGTAAGTCATTCAGTTCCATCAAAGGTGGTGATGATGATACTTTATTGTCACTTGTACCCAGGTACAGTGAAAATCTTGGTTCTTGCACATAAGAGTCAAGGTCTCAAGGCCAGTTTATTGTCGCATGTACCAATTAAGGTACAGTGAAATTTGAGTTACCATACAGCCATACTAAAAACCCGCATAAAAGTTAACATAAACATCCAGCACAGTGGATTCCACATTCCTCACTGCGAAGGAAGGCAATAAAGTTCAATCCTCTTCCTCTTGTTCTCCCACGGTCGGGGCAGTCGAACCATCCGCTATCTGGGTGATCAGAACCCCCGCAGCCGACAATCGAAGCTCCAAAGAAGGCGACTCATCCCTTCTTTGTCCGTTCCCCCTCCCCTCCCCCTCTGCCAGTTCACAGCGGAACCCCCAAGCTGCTTTCCCTTAGGACTCGGTGGCCCCCCCATCCCACCCCGGGTCCCCCTTAGTGTACCTGACATTATCTTTTGTGTTGGCACTTTCAAACTGACCAGTATTAAATTATGTGGTGTTATTCCTATGTTTGCTACTCTTGAAACTGTTTAACTGTGTGAAACTATGAATCTAACTGCTGGCATTTAAACCTACTCAACGTCAAAGAATTGCATCCAGTGTACAGTGTTGGATTGCTTCATTCAGTTGAACGAATAGAAAATGGCCAGAGGATTATGGTACAAATGCAGGCAGGTGGGACTAGGGTAGAAGGGACATCTTGGTCGGCATGGGCAAGTTGGGCCAAAGGGGCTGTTTCTGTGTTGTTTAACTCTATCGCTCTATGGGAGATGGATGGCAAAAGCACATTCTTAAATTGGCCTTGAACTAACGGCCTTCTGGGCCATTTCAGACTCTGTGGATCTGGAATCACAAGATTTCCTTCTTTCAAGATATCAGTGAAAGCACCAATGAAGGTGCTGCCTGCTTTCAGTGTTTGGAGACAGCAGAGCTACAGTTGGTGCAGTTCCTGCCCAAGTTTCCTTTTTCTGTGACAGGTTTGTATTTATTGAATCAATAGTTTGGGTGTTGCATCTTGTGAGGAGGAAGGGCAGGTCGACTGCAGGCAGCAGGTGACCAAATCTATGGTGCTAGCGTTTTTTAATCTCTCTTTCAGTGGGATTGTTGGGATGAACTGTAGCACCTCCTCAGTCACTTAAGGTTAGGATTAGTAAACTGGAAATGTATCATATTTGAATTGCTTTTCCCTTCCCAATTTTCTGTGCTCTTTTGAAGTTATTGAATTTATTCTGAGGTGTGGGTAACACTGTCAAAGCTGCATTCACTGTAAAAATCCCATAATCGGGCATGTTTGGGACCTGGTGCTGGACTACCAAATTGTCGGGACTATTGCAAGTTGTTTCTATTAATATACTAACACACTTAATTCCTCTCTTTAGATTTTTGGCATTATTATTATTAATTTTCCGGTGAATCTGAAGTGTAAAGGGAGGGTGGGAACCAAGGAAATTGAGTCCTAGTGAGTGGGAATGAATCGTGGGAACTAGGGCCCTGATGTGTAGAAAAGGAAGTGGGGCCCGTTGGCTGGAAAGGGGTCATGGCAACTGGGCTTCAGTGAGTGGGAAGAGAGCAGGGGAGCTGGGGCTCCAGTAGGTGGGAAAGGAGAACAGAAGCTAGAGATCTGAGTGGAAATAGAGCAGAGAAACGTGTGCCCCAGTGAGATGAAAGGGAATGCAGCATACATTGCCTGGTGAGCCAGATGCCAAATCATTGCAATTTCAGAATATTTGATTAGGGATTGTTTGGATTTGACTCCAGGTTATGTGAAGTTGCCAGCCCAAGCTTGCTCTTGTCAAGGGCTGATCATCTGGGCTGTTGCAAGCTCTCGCTCCATTGGTAGAGATGTGACCATATGCTGGGTTTTGTGGATCTCAAACTGTTGTAACACTTTAAAGGACAAGTGTGCCACATTGATCTAAATAATGATGTAATGGTATCATGACCAATCCCGCTTCTTTCCTCAGTTAGTGTGCAAGTACTAACCCCTTCTAGCACTGGTAACTGGATGGTGACCGAGTAAAGTTGTAATATTCTGAATAAAATCACAAATAATTGTATTAGTTGTGTATTACAGGGTGTGTTTTGAACCTCATTTGGTCTGTATCGTATGAAAATATAATTATTAAACTCACTTGTCAATACAATTCAAGATTTCCCTCGGCAAATGTTTTTTTGGAGCCCACTCAATTAGCTACTTCTGACAACTAGTCTAGCTAAATTCCTGAGCCTGGACATTGAAGTAACACTGGAACAGTGGACGTTAATGGTCTTGTTCCTTGCCTCTCACCCAACCCGACAGTTAACATTGCAGATGCTGGTTTAAACCGAAGATAATGCTGGAGTAGCTCAGTGGGACAGGCAGCATCTCTGGATAGAAGGAATGGGTGACGTTTCGGGTGGAGACCATTCTTCAGTCTACAGTTAACATTTCCGCCTGTAGATGCTTTCGTCACCAAATTGCCTGTCGTGCAGCCATAGGCGCCTATACTTCAAAAAATATTCTTGATTGACTTTGGGATGATCTGAGGTTCTAGAAGTGTGTTACAGTTGCACTTCTTTCTTTCCTCTGTTCCTCATATGCACAGAGCCTTCAGAATTGTTTGCTGAATTGTACTGAGAACAGTAACAATCCTTCAGTAACAATAACTACCTTCTTATGGTGTCAGCATAGATGGTGACCATCTGGGATTCTGACATAACCCCTTTGATCAGCTGGGACCTCACAGTGCTCCCCTCTGACAGGGCAGCCCTCCCACAATGCAGAGCTGAAGCTCATCCTGGATGTTGTGACCATTCTTTGGGATGTTAGTCTGTTGAGAATGGGGAGGGATATTGTTTAGCCTGAGTCTGCTTGGTTGTGCCTGCGTGCTAAAGACATAGTCTGATTTGATTTGTGGTTAGCTAAACATGTTTGCCACATGTTCACTAAGGGAGAGGAGAAGTTAACCATGACTCTTAACACTGATTGTTTTCCAGTGGTCATCTATGTATATGGATTGGTATTTGCTAGACACAAAATATTGGAGTAACTCAGCAGGACAGGCAGCATCTCTGGCAGCATCTAAGTTGGTGGAAACTGGGGTAATTCTTTCTGACTTTCTTCAGCTGTTGTTAAATTTGTGGATGACTCGCTTCACTAATCCTACTGAATTTTGAAACGTGCTATGGCAAGCCATGAGGAATACCTACACTGACTTGTGGAATCTTTGACCCAAGTAGTTAAGAAGCATCTGAAATGCACCCACGTTTTTGCGTATCTTTAGGAGTACCAACCCATCCACTCAAAAAATGTCACTCCTCTAATCTTAGCAGAGCCTGTGGATCCTGAATGCCTGTGCACATTAAGAAACATCCCACCATGTTTGGCAGCACCCCTACTTGTATTTAGGCAATTTAAGATCAACATTGAGGCACCACGGACTTACTGCGTATGCTGGAATCTTGAGCATTAAACAACTTGTTGGAGGAACTGAACGGGTCAGGCAACATCTGAGGAGGGATGGACAGACGACTGAAAAAGAGTCCTGACCCGAAAAGGTCACTTTTTCTCCACAAATGCTTCCTGACCTACAGTGTTCCTCCAACTGTTTCTTTTTTGCTGATGAACATCTTCCCTGGTTTGTAGTGAACATTTCCACAGTAATGTGTCTATAGTTTGTGCCTGGAATGTTAGAGGACTGATGGGGCTTGAATGTTTCCGTTGTTTGAGGAGCTATCTTTCTGTGCACACAGTTTCCATAGGATAGACAGGTGTTGGCTCCCCCCCCCCCCCTCGGGTTATTGCATGCATTCCTCACATTCTTACAAGTGAGTGAAGAAAGGGCCTGCGATTACAGTACAGAATGCTGTCCCGAAACCATGTCATGGCTGCAGGGCTTGGCTTAAAGCTACAACATCGTAAAATAGTCAAATCAACATTGAACATAATTGTAACATTTCTCTGGTCAGGCCATTTTGCCTTTCTAAAATATGAAGACTGCGAAGTACACTTTGAGATTAGATTACTTGTATTAGTTGTGTTTCCAGTTTAGTCGACAACCAAGTGAGTTCAAAGATAGACACAAAGTGCTGGAGTAACTCAGCGTGTCGGGCAGCTGGAGAAAAAGGTGATGTTTCAGGTTGGAACCCTTCTTCAGACCTTCACCTTCAGATTTGAGTTGTAATCCCAGTTGAGCAGATTGATTGGATTGATGATATGAAGGAGCAACATTTCTCATGCTGGAGATCCGAAATAAAATGGAGAATGCTGGAAATGTTCAGCAGTTCAGGCAGAATCAAAGAACAGAGAGTTAACATTTTTGGCTAATGAAATGGTGTGGGTGGAGGCCTGTGCAAGCCATAAACAATGTCATGGATCAGGTGTATCAAATAACTTGTTTCCGTGCTACGTGTTCTTTTAAAATGCACGGCCTAATGTTTTGTTTAGTTTAGGTTTATTATTGTCATGTGTACTGAGGTATAGTGAAAACATTTTATTTTGCGTGCGGTCACAGAGGCGCAGCGATCGAATTGCTGCCCTACAGCGAATGCAGCGCCGGAGACCCGCGTTCCATCCCGTCTACGGGTGCTGTCTGTACAGAGTTTGTACGTTCTCCCCGTGACTTGCATGGGTTTTCTCAGAGATCTTTGGTTTCCTCCCACGCTCCAAAGACGCACAAGTTTGTAGGTTAATTGGCTTGTTAAATGTAAAAATTGTCCCTAGTGGGGTTGGGGGGTCGCTGGTCGGTGGGCCGAAGGGCCTGTTTCCACACTGTATCTCTAAACTAAACTATCCAAACAGATCAGACATATTCTACATAGATACAATCAGTTCAAACTTGAGTACAATAGTTAGAGCAAAGGGGAAAATACTAAGGGTAGAATCTAGTTCTCAGCATTGTAGAGCACCAGTTCAAGTCAAGAGAGTTTTATTGTCATGTGTCCCAGATAAGACAATGAAATTCTTGCTTGCTGCAGCACAACATAGAAACATAGAAATTAGGTGCAGGAGTAGGCCATTCGGCCCTTCGAGCCTGCTCCGCCATTCAATATGATCATGGCTGATCATCCAACTCAGTATCCCGTACCTGCCTTCTCTCCATACCCCCTCCATACAACAGAATATGTTAACGTAATACAGAACAGGAGATAAAAGTTCAGTGTGTCTATATACCATAAACCATATATATACACAATAAATAAACAGATAAAATGCAATACTAATAATAGACTGATATTGTTCAGAGCTTGTTTGATGTTGTGTTTAATAGCCTGATGGCTGTGGGGAAGAAGCAGTTCCTGAACCTGGATGTTCCAGATTTCAAGCTCCTGTACCTTCTTCCTAATGGCAACGGAGAGATGAGTGTGTGGCCAGGATGGTGTGGGTCTTTGATGATGTTGGCAGCCTTTTTGAGGCAGCGACTGCGATGGTGGGGAGGTCAGAGCCGATGATGGACCTGGCAGTGGTCACAACTTTCTGCATTTTTTCCGCTCCTGGACGTTCAAGTTGCTGAACCAAGCCACGATGCAACCAGTCAGTATGCTCTCTACTGTAGAAGTTTGAGAGAGTCCTCCTTGACATACCGACTCTCCGTAATCTTTTCAGGAAGTTTATAATTGCTTTATAATTGCATCAATATGCTGAGACCAGGAAAGATCTTCGGAAATATGCACGCCCAGGAATTTGAAGTTTTTGATCCTTTCCACCATCCGTTGATATAAGCAGGATTGTGGTATGTCCCTATCCTACCCCTTCCAAAGTCCACAATCAGTTCCTTGGTTTTGTTGGTGTTGAGAGCCAGGTTGTTGTGCTGGCACCATTTGGTCAATTGGTCGATCTCACTTCTCTAGATGTTCCATAGATGTTGTTGATTTTTGGCTTCCTGGGCACTGAGTTGGCAGTTCTGGTGAGTCTCAACATTCTTGTAGCTTATCATCTGATCTTGAAGGTGTATTTCATGATTTACTTATCATAACAAATAGGAACAGGAGTAAGTAGTCTATCTTCCAACCCCATTCACATTCTGTAAGATATCGGCTGATCTACATCAACATGGCTACTCATTGTACTATTTCCGTCCTCTTCAATTTCCTTTATATCCACAAACTGAGAGATGATATATTCTCAATGATTGAGCACCACAGCCCGCCTGGTGTAGGGAGTTCTGAAGATTCACAAACCGTCGAGAGAGGTCTTTTTCTTGGTTTTAAATGGTTGACCCCATCAAATGATGACCACGAGCTCGAGGGGAAACAGCTTCTCGGCATCTATTTTGTCAAGACTCTGCAGCATTTTAATCTTCTAAACTCTAAGACATAAAGGCATCACTTCTAATTTAGGTATGAAGATAAATAGCGCACTCAAAACAAAACTACTCAGTTAATGTAGCATTTGTTACATTTTGTAAGACTCTAACTCATTAACATTATTCTTGTATTGTTTTTAAAATTTATGTGTGAAATGTAATACATTTTCAAGACAATTAGTTCAGATTTATATTACACTGGTGACACTGACCACAGCCTGCTGTGTTCACCACTGAATTGTCAGGTTGGTTCATTGGTGAGATGTAAATCTTGTTTTACTGCTGTTGATGCAATCTCTCTGCACTTTATAACTAAGGTGCACTTTTTTAATCTCTTACTAATTAATTTAATTAAAATTGATAATGCCATCTGAACACATTATTTTCTGATTTAACATCTACTTCCAACTCTGCTCTGATGCTGCTGCTGTGTCTTTCTGGAGTGGGCCTGTTGCTTTAGTGGATGAGTCTTGAGGACCAAATGTTCGAACATCGAAGAGTACAGCATAGGAACAGGCCCATCGCCCCACAGAGTTTATGTTGAACACCATGCCAAGATAAAATCTTCTCTGCCTGCACATGATGCAAGCCCCTCCATTCCCTGCATATGCATCTGTCTTTCTAAGAGCCTCTTTTATACACTATTGTATCTGCCTCCAGCGTCACTCCTGGCAGTGTGTTCCAGGCACCAACCACTCTTGTGTAAAAAAAAAGCTTAGCTTGCACATCTCCTTTAAACTTTGCCCAAATGTTGTTGCAATACAATTAAACACAGAAGGAGGTGATGCATCACAATCACTCTATCGGGAGTAGTCCAGAAGATATTTGCAAAGCTAATTCCTAGGAAGAGCAGGTTGTGCAAGTAAAAGCAAAAAAGAATACATGCCTATATTCTTTGGGGTTCAGAAGAATGGTGGTGGTCTCATTGAGGTGTACAAAAGCCTAAATGGGCATGACATAACAGATTTGGGATGCTCTGACAAGCAGGAAAGCCCGAATGTGGGTCAGAGTTACAAAACAAGGGGCAGTCATTTAAAACCAGGGTGCCTCCAAACTTCCTCTTTTAGAAAGGGGTGAATCTCTGGATTTCTCTCCCCTGGAGGGTTGTAGAGGCTACGTTGCTGAAGACATTTTTAGGAGGTAAATTGTTTTTTGAAGGATCAAGGAATTGAGAGCTTTGTGGAATTAGCGAAGAAGAGGAATTGCGGCCTCGAGCAGAAAAGCCTTGATCCGATTGACTATCGGAGCAGGTTTGAGGGACTAGTAGGCCTAATCCTTCTCCCATTTTCTCGTGTATCCTATGTCACATTTTATGCTCCACACCAGAACCTCCCACTAATCAATCTCACGCTTTCACACCTCCTTCTGTCCTTTCCAGCCTCTTAACTGCAACTGTGCTATTCATTAGAATCACACCGTGTGACAGGATGTTCCATGTCCTCACAGTTCTCCAGGATAAAGTAGTTTTCCGGTGTTTCCTATTGGAGTTATTAGTGACCATCATATATTTATGGCCTGTAGTTCTAATCTCCTGCAGAAGTGTAAACAGCTTCACAAATGTAATCTTTCCATTTATTTCATAAATATTTCCAGCAGATAACTGTTCAGCCATCTCACTTTTAGAGAGAAGCAACTGACCCTGCCCGATCCTTGCTGACAATTGTAAACGTGGCTTACTGAGTAATTACATAATCCTACTAAAATGGTAAACAAAATGGTGCAATTCAAAAAAAAAACAGTCGATGCTTTTTATTTGTTTCCACTACTTATTCAAGGAGTATCTTTGTCTGTACATTGGCCAATGCATTAGAGTTTACTGGTGGTGGTTCCATTTGCCATTGGTGTATTTTGTGTGAATTACAGACCATGAGTAAGTTTACTTTCTAATACATTTTTACCCATCATAAAAATGCAAACACAATGTAATTTTTTGTAAGAGAGTAAGCTGACTGGTTTTCCCAAATAGATCCCACATGGCAACACCTGTTAAATGTTTCTTTCACAGGGTGTCAGTACTGATGATGCAGTGTTCTGTCCCTTTTACACCTAGTGCATCTACCATCATCCATTCTACTAGCTATTCTGCCTTGCCTCTCAATCCAACAATGCTATGATGTTAGCCTTGATCTTCACATTACTCTCAGATATTAGATGTTGCTCTCTGTCCTATGTTTAAGAAAGGAAAGGGTAAGAGTAATAAGTTGACCAAAGTTATAACAATGTGTACCCTCTTGTAGCAAAGAACAAGGCCCAACACCAGCTGAAAAGAAGAAGAAAGGGAAAAGGAAAACTGCTGCTCCGGCAGAGAATTCTGAACATAAGCATTCGGCGGAAAAGACACCTGTGGCCACAGAGGAGCTGACAGATGCACAGGTAAGGCAAGCCCCTACAGCTAATCCCAGGCACAACTCCCACCCATATCTGGAGACACAAGAGACTGCAGTTGGTGGAATCTAGACCAAATAAATCAATCTGCTGGAAGAGCTCAGCAGGTCAAGTACCATCCAGGCAGGTGAAGGGATGGCTGACGAGTTGGGGCGAGACTCTGCAACTTTGCATCAGGACTGAGAGTGGGGAGGAAAGGTTGTCAGTGTATAGCAATATTGGGTAGGTGTGAGACGGGCTAACAGGTGATAGGTGTACCACACTGGGGGGGAGGGTAAGAGAGATTGTGGGGAGATGGGGGAATGTAGAGATTGCCTGGTAGGTGACTGGTGGAACCAATAGACAATAGGTGCTGGAGTAGGCCATTCGGTCCTTTGAGCCAGCACCGCCATTCATTGTGGCTGATCGTCCCCAATCAGTACCTCGTTCCTGCCTTCTCCCCATATCCCCTGACTCCGTTATCTTTAAGAGCCCTATCTAGCTCTCTCTTGAAAGTATCCACAGAACTGGCTTCCACCACCCTCTGAGGCAGAGAATTACACAGACTCACAACTCTCTGTGTGAAAAAGTGTTTCCTCATCTCCATTCTAAATGGCTTACCCCTTATTCTTAAACAGTGGCCCCTGGTTCTGGACTCCCCCAACATCGGGAACCTGTTTTCTGCCTCTAACGTGTCCAAACACTTAATAATCTTAAATGGTTCAATAAGATTCCCTCTCATCCTTTAAACTCCAGAGTATACAAGCCCAGCCGCTCCATTCTCTCAGCATATGACAGTCCCGCCATCCCAGGAATTAACCTTGAAAACCTACGCTGCACTCCCTCAATAGCAATAATGTCCTTCCTCAAATTAGGGGACCAAAACTGCACACAATACTCCAGGTGTAGTCTCACTAGGGCCCTATACAACTGCAGAAGAACCTGTTTGCTCCTATACTCAACTCCTCTTGTTATGAAGGCCAACATGCCATTCACTTTCTTCACTGCCTGCTGTACCTGCATGTTTACTTTCATTGACTGATGAACAAGGACCCCACAGATCCCGTTGTACTTTCCCTTTTCCCAACTTGACACCATTTAGATAATATCTGCCTTCCCCAGAGGAAGCCAGGAGGAGGAGGGGGTGGGTGGAAGGTAGAGTCAAAGGTGCTTGGTGATGGGTGGAAGTAGATGAGAGGCACATGGAGCCGGGCGGAAGGGTGGAGCTGGACATGCGAAAGGTGGACTAAAGTGAGGGAGTGATGAGCAGATAGAGCAAGGTGGCAGAAGGTAACGAGAGTTGATAATAAAGTGGGGGGTGAGGTGGAAATACTGAGCAAAGGGAGGGAAAATCAGGGTTATCTGGTGGGAGTGGGAAATGACCACGGGGCATGCGGCTGACCTGACATTGGAAAATGCAATGTCCATAACAGGGGGTTTAGGCCCAAATGGGATACGAGGTGGTGTTATTCTGGTTTGTGTTCGGCCGTACCATGGCAGTAGAGAAGGTAAGGACGGAGAGATTGGGTGAAAATGAAAAGGGGAGTTGAAATGTCAGGAAGTTCAAGGTGGCCACAAGTTTCCAGGTGCTCTTCATTCCCCTATCTGCCCATTCCTCCCTCATCTTGTTCCACATATCACCTTTCAGCCCCTGTCTCACCCTGCCCGCTCACCTCTCGATGCTTCCCTCTACATTCTCAGTCCTGATATAGGGTCTCAACCCATTGACCATCCCTTTGCCTCCACGGATGCTGCTTGACCCCCTGAGTTCTTCTAACAGTCCCCCCATCCCATGATTCCAAAAGTGAACTGAACTGTGAAATTTAGAGGCTCCTGAAAGAGGTTTCAGATTTAACAAGTGGATGATTTGGAGGCTTGAACCCCAGTAGGAAGGGGTGACAATCGTTAATGTTGTCGATCATGAGCAGAATTGTTATGTCGGCAGAATTAATAACAGGTCAGCACTGCCCAGATATCAATATTGTGATCAGGTGGTGTGGTATCACAGAGCAGCAAGTAAAACTGAAAACCACGTGCAGCAAGGAATCATTCTTTGCACCTGACAAAACACAATAAATATCATTGTTGTTGGATTTCAAACATCCTGACCCTGGCCTCTTATCGCAGGAGTTTCACAGGGCAGTGTCCTAAACTAGCCATCTTCAGTTGCTTCATCAATGACCCTGCTCACATCATAAGGTCCCCGGGGGTGTTAGTGTGTCATTGCACAGTGTTCAATACCATGTTTAACTCCTCAGCAAATGAAGAAGCCAGTGTTTGCGCATAGCTAAACCGTGAGATATCAAAATGGGAAATGCTGTTTGGGTCTGATAGCTGCCAGGCAGTGACACCTCCCATAAAACATTAAAAAAATCAGGGAGGCATGGTGGCGCAGCGGTAGAGATACTGCCTTACAGCGCCAGAGACCCGGGTTTGATCCTGACTATGGGTGCTTGTCTGTACGGTGTTTGTACGTTCTCCCCATGACCTGCGTGGGTTTTCTCTGAGATCTTCGGTTTCCTCCCACACGCCAAAGACGTACAGGTTTGTAGGTTAATTGGTTTGGTGTAAATGTCAAATTGTCCCTAGTGTGTGTAGGGTAGTGTTTAATATGTGCGGGGATCGCTAGGCAGTGCGGACTTGGTAGGTCAAAGGGCCTGTTTCAACGATGTTTTTCTAACCTAAACTGTGTAATCATTACTTTGACGTTTATGGCACCATTACCACAATGGCCCCTACTATCAATGCTGACCCAGAATCTTTACTGAGCCAGTTGACGAGTTAGCTCCTGTGGCTAAAGGATTCGGTCAAAACCTGAGTACCTTGTGGTGAGTAACATTCATCCTGACTCTCCATACACTTTCATTGATCGAAATGGAATCTTCCCCCTCCAACCTTCTGCATAAGAGGGCATATGACCCACCCCATCCTGCAGAGAATAGCTAGTACTGCCCAAACTCACCCCAACCCACTCAAACATACACCGGAGGGGACTGATATTGTCCCATCCCATTCTGCAGGAGATGCCTAATACTGCCCCCTACCACCCCACAGGAGAGGACTGATACTGCCCTCCAATCACCCCACCATGTGAGAGAATTGGCATCACCCAGTGCCTCCCTTCACAGCAGAGGAAACCATGCTGGTGTTTATGCATTTGGGGGGATAGTCACTGTCAGGAGTATGACAGGAACGTTTTGTGATTAACCATATAACCATATAACAATTACAGCACGGAAACCCATCTCGGCCCTACAAGTCCGTGCCGAACAAATTTTTTTTCCCCTTAGACCTTGGCACTCATGGTAACCTCCATTTTTCTCAACCAGATGCCTCCCAATTTATTTTTCTCACTTCCACTTTGCTACCACTCTCTTTGGTTCCCCCTCATATTAAATTCTGTCCCTTAATTCTGAAGTCATGTGATTGTGGTTAGACAAACCAGAGATTGGTGGTGTACTTTGCTAACCAGATCTCCCGTCTCATTTTGTTTGGGAAATTCTGATCTTGCTGTACTTGGGATTAACCTATCCTCGAATGAGATCTCGCCTTGGCTATCTTCAATATGCATTCCTGAGAACTTCCAGTTAGAGAAACCTGTTTTATAATGAGACATTAATCTGTCTGCCTCTCAGATTGTCAATGATCCCATGACCACTATTTAGAAAGATTGTGCAGCTATCTTCGGTATACTGGCCAATATCTGTCCACCATCACGCAAGGGATTACCTTAGTTTTTCAAACGTTCTCTGCAGAATTATTGGTGCTGTTTCTTGCATTATAACAGTGGCCATGTTTCTAAATTAGTAACCTAATGGTTTGTGAAATTGCAAAAACTTCTATGTAAATGCAATTTCATTTTGAAAGCAAGACCTGTGATGTTTTTTTGGGAGTTTGCTGCTTGTACTGTATGGTTTTGAGTTGTCATGTCTGGAGTTGTTACTCATATCAGCGACCAGCTTCATAATTGACTGGGTAAGTGATGGGACATGCAGCAATGTTAAGAGAAACTGCATGGGGAAAGTGCTCGACAAATATGCCATTGGTGGTGAGTGGTTGCGGCCTGAGTGACATGTTGAGGGCGGTTGGCTTTGGTCTTTGAGCACATGCTGTATGTGGGTGACGTGCTGTTGTTCGGTGTTACCTGAGCAGATCCTGCTGCCTTTTTTATCTGTTGCTTCTACTCCAAATGATGAAGGAATATTTCTCGCTTTAATGGTAAACAGTGAATTTAGATTATTTGATGCAACCAAGATATTGAATGTGTGCATGCCAAGTGAGGTTGTTTTCTGCAGTTTTATGTCGACATGATTCTACCGTTGTTTAGTCAAATAACTAAGGCTTGGATAGAGTGGATGTGGAGAGGGTGTTTCCACGAGTGGGAGAGTCTAGGACCCGAGGTGATAGGCTCAGAATTATAGGACGTTCTTTTAGGAAGATGAGGAGAAATTTCTGTAGTTGGAGGGTGGTGAATCTGTGGAATTCTTTGCCATGGAAGACTGTGGAGGCAGTCAGTGGATAAAGTCAGTGGTCAACCTGAGGAGTACTTTCAGCAACAGACTGGTTCCACGAAGATGCAGTACAGAATACCACAGGAGATCCATCTTCCCTGGGGCTATCAAACTGTACAACTCCTCCCCCTTCTCTTGTGGGGTAGACTGACTCCCCTTTTCCCCCCTCCTCCTCCCCAATCTTTGCACATTCCCAATCCTTTCCACTCGTCACTTTGATTTCATGTTTGATGTATTTTGTGTTTCATGACCGTTGGAAGATTTCCCTCCTGGGATAAATATCGTATCGTATATTTAAGGCAGATATAGATACATTTTTGATTAGTAGGGGTGTCAGAGGTTATGGGGAGAAGGCAGGAGAATGGGGTTAGGAGGGAGAGATAGATCAGCCGTGATTGAATGGCAGAGTAGACTTGATGGGCCAAATGGCCTAATTCTACTCCTATCACATGATCTTATGATAACCTTCTGAGTTCCAAGTGTGTTTGAGTGTATACTGAGTTCTGGCACTGAACTGTGTGCAAGTGTGACTGTGCCAGTCACAAGGTGCGGTGAGCTGAACCGCAAGTTGTCACTATAAATGGGCAAAGCTTTGAAAGAAGGTGCATGCATCTCATTTAGATTCTGTCCCAAACATTTGCTAAATTTTGTACTTTGGGTGGCATTTTGGCTGATGGTGTCAGTAGGGCAGCAAAGAGCACCAAGACTATCAGAGCAACACTTGTCATTGGCAATTACAAGTTGACAAACTGACTCAAGTTGGACTCTCAGTCATTTCTAACCCATTGACTTTATGTAGGAATTTATCTTACAGTTAATACAGAATTTCTATGCTGTGATAGAAACACTCCTGGAATAGGCAAGTTATGACTGAGGCTGATGGAAGGCATCAGAGCCAGTGGTAACAGGCATTATCTGATTGGCTTCATTGCTTCCAAGTTGAGCTTTTAAGATTGAATCTCTGAGTCAGGAGTCTGTTCAGCTTCCCACACATTTCAATGACGACCTGTCTCATCAGCAGCATTTCGAATGGTGGAAATAGTTGCTTTCTGCACAATATTAATTTTAATTCAGATTATGAATATTGCTCAGTCAAAAATAAATGATTACAACATCCAAACATTCAGGGCAGGGGAGAATTTAGTGGCAAAGGTGATGAAATGAATGAGTTCCACATGAGTGTAGGAAACAGCTCGTATAGAGGTGCTGAAATCAGATTAGATCCCTCTTTGGGGGAGAATGGCAGCGATGATATCTGGCCTTTAGCTGAATTGTAGTATTGTACAATACTGGAATTTTATATTTTTGCATATGGAGTAATTAAAAAATATTATTGCTCAGGATGAATATCTGTGTGTATATGTTAGCAAAAGTGACCCTGATCCGTGACAGGATTTTAGAGTTGTGGCAAGTTACTGGAATCTTGCTAGCTCTGTTGTGCCGTGAACCTTCGTATAAGTATGTTGCAGTCACAGAGATTTTGTGCCATGTGGAGCATGGATGAATCTCCACTAAATCTAACTGATATTTTGAGAAAAAAACAGTCTGGATAGTATTTCTTGGGACATTGCCAGCCCGAAATTCAACTATTGAAGCTTCCTTGCAGCTGTGTCATCTATGCTATTCATATCTGTGCTTCAAGTATGTCTTTTGCACCATTTGCAAGGCTGTTGGAGCAACAAAACTAGGAAAGATCCATGGGTGATAGCTCCATTCAGAGGCTGGTACAGGAACAGTGAGCTTTCCTCTGGACATGAATAATTATGTTTTTTCGTTCTCTAATATTTTGTTCCTCTACGTGAATATATTAAAGGGAATGAGGACAGACAAATAAAATGTAAGGCAGTAACTCCACCGCTGCGCCACTGTGCCACACCATTGTTCTATGTCCTATGGTCTAAAAAGAACCTAACATGTTTCCGAAAGCATCCACAGATGGTATAATGCTTCTTCTCAACATAAAACCAAATGAAAACACTTTAGCTTCCAAAATTGATCAGCTTTGATCCCGGCACACTCGATATCCAACATTCCCAAGCTTACAGTCGTTTGGTCCATCTAGTGGTCCAGCTCCTGGTCTGGCAAAGGCTTAATTTTAAAATGTTTGTCTTTTTTTTTTCAGCCTCTTTGGCACTGTGACCATGCTCATCTCTGTCTTTGTGACCTCCAGCTCTATAACCTTCAAATAAAAGACCATGATCATATTGAACAGGAAATAAGTGTACTTTAACATTATTTTGCACTGTTTGTTTTTTGCACTACAATCTTGCACCATTTTGCAGTTTTGTATTTGCATTTATCATTCTTGTATGTATTGTTTACTCTGAGATTCGTGTGAGCAAGGAATTTCATTACACCCTGGTGTATATAACAGTAAACAGGGCAGAATGACCTCCTACTGGTTCTATTGATCATGTAATCTCTGTGCTCTGCTTGTGGACTCTCCCTATCTCTATTCATTCTACCGTAGTTTATATTGTCATGTGCACACAGGTACAGTGAAAAGTTTTAGTGACTGTCTTTAGTTACCAAGTCCTTAAACTGTAGATCAAAGCTGCCTGTGCAAATTGTTGTTAGCTCATTGTGTCAGGGTTCTGTACTGCTAATATCTTCTGATCAGTATAGAAACATAGAAAATAGGTGCAGGAGGAGACCATTTGGCCCTTCAAGCCAGCACTGCCATTCATTGTGATCATGGCTGATCATCCACAATCAGTAACTTGTGCCTGCCTTCTCCCCATATACCTTGATTCCGCTAGCCCCGAGAGCTTATAAATGTAACTTATAAATTCATACAGTGAATTGACTTCTACTGCCTTCTGTGGCAGAGAATTCCACAAATTCACAACTCTGGGTGAAAAAGTATTTTCTCAACTCAGTTTTAAATGGCCTCCCCTTTATTCTTAGACTGTGGCCCCTGGTTCTGGACTCCCCCAACATTGGGAATATTTTTCCTGCATCTAGCTTGTCCAGTCCTTTTATAATTGTATACATTTCTATAAGATAACCTCTCATCCTTCTAAATTACAGTGAATACAAGCCCAGTCTTTACAATCTTTCCTCATATGACAGTCCCGCCATCCTGGGGATTAACCTCGTGAACCTACGCTGCACTGCCTCAATAGCAAGGATGTCCTTCCTCAAATTAGGAGATCAAAACTGCATACTATACTCCAGATGTGGTCTCACCAGGGCCCTGTACAACTGCAGAAGGACCTCTTTACTCCAATACTCAAATCCTCTCGTTATGAAGGCCAACATACCATTAGCTTTCTTCACTGCCTGCTGTACCTGCATGTTTACTTTCAGTGACTGGTGTACAAGGACACCCAGGTCTCGTTGCATTTCCCTTTGTCCTAATCTGACACCATTGAGATAATAATCTGCATCCTTGTTCTTGCCGACAAAGTGGATAACCTCACATGTATCTACATTATACTGCATCTGCCTTCCATCTACTCACACACTCAACCGGTCCAAGTCACCCTGCAACCTAATAGCATCCTCTTCGCTGTTCATACTGCCACCCAGCTTTGTGTCATCTGCACATTTGCTAGTGTCACTTTTCATTCCATCTAAATCATTAATATATCTTGTAAATAGTTGTGTCGAGCCTTGCAGCACTCTATTCGCCACTGCCTGCCATTCTAACAGGGACCCATTAATTCCTACTCTTTGTTTCCTGCCTGCCAACTAATTCTCTATCCATATCAATATCCTCCGCCCAAAACCATGTGCTCTAATCTTGCTCACTAATCTCCTGTGTGGGACCTTATCAAAGGCTTTCTGAAAGTCCAGATACACTACATCCACTGGCTCTCCTTCATCCATTTTACTTGTTACATCCTCAAAAATTCCAGATTAGTCAAGCAGGATTTCCCCATCATAAATCCAAGCTAACTTGGACCAATCCTTTAACTGTTATCCAAATGTGGCGTTATTACTTCTTTAATAATTGACTCCATCTTCCCCACAGCCGATGTCAGGCTAACTGGTCTATATTACCCCATTTTCTCTCTCGCTCCTTTCTTGAAAAGTGGGATAACATTAGCTACCCTCCAATCCACAAGAACTAATCATGAATCTATAGAACATTGGAAAAAGATCACCAGGATTTCTAGAGCCACCTCCTCGAGTACCCTGGAACGCAGACCATCAGATTGTTTGTGTCTTCCTTAATGAAGACAGAACCAAAGTACCTGTTCAATTCTTCTGCTATTTCCTTGTACCCCATAATAATTTCACCTGTTTATGCCTTCAAGGGACCCACATTTGTCTTTACTAATCTTTTTCTCTTAACATACCTAAAGAAGCTTTTACTATCCTTCTTTATATTCTTGGCCAACTTACCCTCGTACTTCATCTTTTCACCTGGATTGCCATTTTTGTTTCCTTCTGTTGTCATTTGAAAGTTTCCCAATCCTCTAGCTTCCTGCTACTCTTTGCTGTGTTGTGCACTTTTTTTTGTTTTATTCCATCCCTAACTTCCCTCGTCACTCCCCTTAAAATCTTTCTTCCTCATTGTTGTTCCACCGTCATTCCTGCTAGGATTTTTTTCTAGTCGACCTTGGCCAGCTCCCCTCTCATGCCTTCATCATCCTATTTGTTCAACTGCAACACTGACACTTCTGATTTAACCTTCGCCCACTCAAATTGCAGATTTGTATTATGGTCACAACCTCCTAGCAATTCATTTACCTTGAGTTTCCTTATTAAATCTGGTTCATTAGAGAACACTAAATCCAGAATTGCCTTCTCCCTAGTAGGCTCCAGTACAAGCTAATCTAAAAATCCATCTCGGAGGCATTCTGCAAACTCCCTTTCTTGGGGTCTAGAACCAACTTGATTTTTCGCAGTCTACCTGCACCAGTGGCATTACCTTTGTTACATGCCAATTTTAATTCCTGCTGCAACTTGTACCCTACATCCAGGCTACTGTTTGGGGGCCTGTAGATAACTCCCATTAGTGTGTTATTACTAATAGGAGTTTCTTACCTTTACAATTCCTCAATTCTATCCACAGCGACTCAGGCCCAAAGTCACCCCTCACAAGGGGACTGAATTTCATCCCTCATCAACAGAGCTATCCTACCTCCTCTGCCCACCTGCCTGCCCTTTCTATGGGACATATAACCCTGAACATTCAGTTCCCAGTCCCGATCTTCCTGCAGCCACGTCTCTGTAATGCCCACAATGTCATGTCTACCAATGTCTAACTGAGCCTCAAGCTCATCCACTTTACTTCTTATACTCCGTGCATTCATTTATAATAATACTTTTAATCCATTACTCACCTCACCTTTCACATCGATTCCTATTTCACTTGGCCATACTCTCCTATCCCTTTGTGAGCTTTCTTTCCCGTTAATTCTGGTGTCTTTCTTAACTTTTCCTATACTCTCTTTCCCTTTAACTACATCCTTGTATTTCCAATTTGTCTCTGAAACTTAAAATTTGGGAAGGGAATTAATTGTATGGTTCAATTGTATGGAAGAACTGGAAGACATTAACTCCCTTGAGCCTGTTCTATAAGTCCATTGGATCGAGAATAACTGTACATCAAACCTTTGACTTGCCCTAGTTCCATGTCTTTTGATAGCCTTAACCATATAACTATATAACAATTACAGCACGGAAACAGGCCATCTCGGCCCTACAAGTCCGTGCCGAACAACTTTTTTCCCTTAGTCCCACCTGCCTGCACTCATACCATAACCCTCCATTCCCTTCTCATCCATATGCCTATTCAATTTATTTTTAAATGATACCAATGAACCTGCCAACACCACTTCCACTGGAAGCTCATTCCACACCGCTACCACTCTCTGAGTAAAGAAGTTCCCCCTCATGTTACCCCTAAACTTCTGTCCCTTAATTCTGAAGTCATGTCCCCTTGTTTGAATCTTCCCTATTCTCAAAGGGAAAAGCTTGTCCATGTCAACTCTGTCTATCCCTCTCATCATTTTAAAGACCTCTATCAAGTCCCCCCTTAACCTTCTGCGCTCCAGAGAATAAAGACCTAACTTATTCAACCTATCTCTGTAACTTAGTTGTTGAAACTTAGTTGTTGTTACAGCCTTCCTGTAAACCTTTACCTGTCTCAGTTTTTAAGCTTCAGTTGGCCAGGGCCTGTTGTGCCTGATCATCCAGGCTGATTGTAACATCTAAATAGAAAGAGAGAGAAAATGGAGAAACTCAACAAATCAGACGGATCTTTGTTTAGAACTGGAAAAGTGGAAAACATGTGTTTTAAGTTGCAGAAAAGGAAAGAACAAAAGGAATGTCTGATAGAGTGGATATGAGGAACATTCTGGTGATACTAGTGATGTCGGTGTCATCTAAGAGTGGATGGTGAAGGCTTATGATTGATCTGACTGTAGAAGATGTGAATAGATGGAGATGAGTGAGGAAGAGCAAGAACATGTCAGTTGTAAATCCTCTGTTTCCAGTTTTGATGAAAGGTCAGGCCTGTTTCTCGCTTCACACATGCTGTGTTATTTCATTTCTCAGTTTTTGCAAGTTTTGTTTGCTTTTTGATTACAACGCTTGTTCTGGGCGGCACAGTAGAAATATGATCCAATACATTCATTATTTTGCCAATGATTACATTTTCCATTACTCTATCATTTTGTTTCTGGTTTGTACTGACATGCATTTACTTGATGGTGATTTGTTTTCCGCCGTGCATAGCCCAGAATCATGGTCTATGTGTTGAGCGTATTTGTGTACCCAGGTTTTTAGAGAACCTGTTGCATGTCATTACAAAGCTTGCCATGATTCACATGTTTCATGAGAATGAAAAAGAATGATTTGAACATGTTCGCTCCTTGGTGAGCAGTGCCTGATCAAGCGAAGAAACTGGATTACTTCTGTGGTATGTCCTTGAAGATCATCAACATCTAATGCAATAGCGAGTGAGACCAAGAACCAGAATGTTATCAGCTTCCCAATGGCTATCTGCATCTGGAAGACATCCTCGAGCTGTGTCATATGAGGAGCTGCACTAGACCTGGTTGTAAAGCATCCAAAGGAACAGTTACAGTGAAATTACTGTAAGAATTAGATTGAAGATAAAAATGCTGGCAATGTCATCAGGCTCTACCAGGCTTGGTTGAAGTTAGTCACTTTGCTTAGCCAGAATCATGAGAGAAAGGCAAACGTCATTAAGTTAATATCATCTGAAGGCCTTCAGACCCAAATCTAGAGGGCAATGAAATAGTTCCACTTTAAGGATATCAGCCAGTGTGGATTTGGGAATTAACATTTGAAGCTCATCTGCATGGTTTGTTAACACAGAGAGATGAACAAAGGCAGAGAAGAAAAAGAAACAAACAAGCAAGCAATGGTGGAACTGTGGCATGCATTTTAATCACCACACATTTAATGTGTCTGTCTCATTCCCATTTAATAAATTCACAATGTTTTATTCTGCAAACTCAGTGCCAGTCATCAAGGAAGAGAAGAAGGCTCGGAAATCTTTTCTCTTGAACAAGAAAATTGGATGAAGGTGAAGTTATAAAAGAGTGCACTTGAATAGACATTTCCATGTGGACGGATGGCGCCCATAAATAGGTGGATTGGCAAATGGTGAAGAGAAGACAGAGAGCCTGCAAAGTCAGTCAGTCAGTGAGCATAAAGTTGGCAGGTGCGGGAAATTGTCAGGTTATCCACTTGGAAAGAAAGAATAAAAATGCAAATTGTTATTGAAATGAAATGAGACTACAAAACATTGCCGAATAAAAAGATCTGGCCTAGGGCAAGAAATACAAAATGTTATCATACAGTCACAGCAAGGAAAGCTAATGCAAATGGTATGGAGCATAAAAACAGAAAATCTTTGATGTAAACTCTACAGAGAACTGGTGAGACTATGGTGTAAAGTTTCTGTCTCCATATTTAAGGAATAATCAGTAGTGCAGAATATACTTGAGGCTATTAGATAAAGGGGCATTTGGAAAATAACAAGATTAAACAAAGCCAACATGGATTTCTGAAAGGGAAATCATGTTTGGAAACATTTACAGGAGCTTTTGTTTTGAAGGTGTAACTAGTAGCATAAATAGGAACCACCAGTAGATATGATGTGCTTGGATTTTCAGAAGGCTTTTGATTCAAGTGTATGAGGTGAGTATAATTACATGGTGTTGAGATAGATGTGTAGGAAAGAACTGCAGATGCTGGTTTAAATCAAAGGTAGACACAAAATGCTGAAGTAACAGCAGGAAAGTCTGAAGAAGGCAGTCTTCAGTCTGAATAATAATAATAATAATAATAACTTTATTTATAAAGCTCTTTAAACAACTGCAGTTGCCACAAAGTGCTTTACATGAGAACTCATGGACAAGAAGTTATTACAAACCATTAAAAACCGTAAAACAAAGGACTATAAAACAGTAAAAATTAAAAGACATTAAAAGCACTAAAAACAGGAGCAATATCTCAGCCAGTGTCGAAAGCCAGAGAATAAAAATGAGTTTTTAGGGTGGATTTGAAGATGGACAGTGAGGGGGCCTGTCTGATGTGCAGCGGCAAGGTGTTCCAGAGTGCCGGAGCAGCAACAGAAAAGGCTCTATCCCCTCTGAGCTTCCGCTTAGACCTTGGTACCTCAAGGAGCAGCTGATCAGCTGACCTGAGGCACCGGGCAGGAGCGTATGGGTGGAGCAGCTCAGACAGATAAGGCGGGGCGAGCCCATTCAACGATTTAAAAACAAATAAAATAATTTTAAAATGAACTCAAAAGTGCACTGGGAGCCAGTGAAGGGAGGCCAAAATTGGCGTAATGTGCTCCCTCTTTCGAGTTCCGGTTAAGAGGCGGTGAAGAGGGTCTCAACTGAAAATGTCACCCATTCCTTCTCTCCAGAGATGCTGCCTGTCCCGCTGAGTTACTCCAGCATTTTGTGGCTACCTTCGTGTTTAGATAGATGACTTGCAATGCTCATATTAAATGACAGAGCAGACTTGAAGGGCCCAATGGTCTGCTGCTATTTTTTTATGATGTACATGTATTGAAGACAAAACAGAGAAAGCTCACTAGGTTGAATGTTGGAAATAAGTGGTTAATAGATAAAGATGGAATAGGTCATGATGCCTATTTGAATTTATGAGGTGATCTTATTGCCATTTGTGAGATCTTGCGGGAGATTAAAAGGGTACATGCTGAGAGGATATATCCTCTGGACGGGATTTCTAGAACTTGGACATGGTTTCAGGTTAAAGGATCGCCAATTTCAGAGCGATACCAGGGGGGGATTTCTCTTCTCAAAGGATTGTAAAACGGTGGAATTCTCTGTTTCAAAAATCTTTGGATACATTGGAAAAAGTTCAAGGAGATTTAGAAGAAACTAAAGACGTATTGGGGAACGAATGGAGAAATGATATTGAAGCCAAGATTGGAGCAGTTGTGATCTTGAATGGTAGAGCAGCTCAAGGGGTCCTTCTCCTGTTCACTATACTCTTTATACTAAACTGTAAGGTAATAAAGCAGTAGTAGACCATTGATCCTTGTGTGAGCTGCACCATTCCGTAAGGCCATTGAGCAAATATAAAGGCCCTTTGGCCCAACATGTCCATGTCGACCAGGTTTTATAATTGATCGTTCAAAAGTTCTAGGAGCAGAATCAGCCCATCACGTATACTACACGATTCAATCATGGCTGATCTATCTTTCCCTCTTAGTTCTTGGTTCTTGGTTTCTTGGTCCTCCAAAATATTCCAAATGGAATTTAAACTGGAGGTCTTAAACTCTTAACCCCATTCTCCTGCCTTCGCTCCATAACCCCTGACACTCCCTTACTACTCAAGAATCTGTCAATCTCTGCCTTAATAATATCCGTTGACTTGGCCTCCACAGCTGTCTGTAGCAATGAATTCCACAGATTTACCACCCGCTGACTAAAGAAATTCTTTCTCATCTACTTTCTAAAGGTACGTCCTTTTATTCTGAGGCCAAGGCATCTGGACTCTCCTACTGTGGAAGCATCATCTCCACATTCACTCTATCCAGGTCTTTCACTCTATCAGGTTCCATTATGGCTAATCTTTTACCTCAGTACCATTTCCCTGCTTTGGCACTGTATTGCTTGTGCTGGTTTAATAATTTTAAAGCAATCACTAACAAGGATAGACCTTGTAGCATGATTAGAACATGGAATTAGCCACCTTGTGTAGCTCTAGAAGTAAAGAGGTTATTTAACATCATCAGGCCACAGGGGAGGTCCCATTTGACTGGAGGATATCAAACGTTGGACCTTATTCAGCAGGGTTGAGTGATAAACATAGCCCTCTGAGTCTAAGGTCAGTGTTAGTGCAGCTTGTGAAAGAATATTCGGAAGAACAGGATTAATCTACATTTGGATAGGCAGGGATTAATCAAAGATGGTGAATATGGTTTGTGAGGACATCATATCTGACCAATTCTATTATATTTCTAAGAGGTAACAAACTGTATTCACAAAGGTTAAAGTAGTCTCCATGGACTCCAGTATAAAAGTGGGATTGATGTAGGATTAGTGCAAACTTGATGTGTCAGCGGGCCTGTTTCTGTGCTGTATATATTTGAATATGTCCCATATGATAAATAGCCCAAATGTTAGAGCCAAGATCCAAAACAAATTAGATGGAATAACTGGTTTGGTGAAAGGAAGTAGACGGTGAGGGTAGAAGAGACTGCAGATGCTGGAATTTTGAGCAAAAAACAAAGTGCTGAAGCTATTCCACAGATCAGGCAGCATCTGTGGAGGGAATGGAAAATGACATAATGACAACTAAGAGCTCGTAAATGAAATTAATATAGAAGGCTACTTGAATGGATATGGTGGGCTGAAAGGCCAGAGTCTGACTCTGGTTCAATCGAAGGAAATGTTGGGGTTTAGAGGAATGAGTCTTGTATGAAGCATAAGCACCAGTGTTGACCATTAGGAACCCATGACCTGGTTGTATATAGAGTATTCTCTGCACCAGGCTTATGTTACATATTAGTGCAGCTGAAGTACTCCATGATCAGTTATTCTGGTGGAGGATTCAGTTATATCAATTTATTACTGCAAGTAAGTCTTTATCATTTTATCTCAACAAACTGTACTTGTAGTTTGAAGATTGTGAAGCTTTTTCTGATATCTAATTGGGGAAGTTGGTGATGGTACACTTATTAATGTCAGCAGATTGGAGTGGGAAAGGGGTTATGGAGATGGTGTGCTGAGAGGATGTAGATTTATCTACAGAAAGACATTGTCATTAATACTGAGTCTGACCCCAGAGAGTGCTTGTGTTTAGGAAGTTAGTTGATGAAAGCAGAATTTATTTTCAATTTCCCGGTTAACTTTCAAAGGACCTATTGTAATAAGAGGACCAGCTGGAATGAATAACTCTTCCAAAGAAAGTCTGCACTTAAATGGTGTAGATATTCAGAATGAAACTGCAAAGAGGGCAAGGGCAGGGAGGAGTGACATCAGGGACTTAAGAGTTCCTGTGGAGTAATTAGAGCCAGATTCTTGTCTTTCAACAGCCAGCTAAGGATTTAAAGCATTCACCAGCGAGTGAAGTATTTTAGCACTGACCCAGTCTCCCTCCCAAGCTAAGCAGTATTTAGCAGAGCTATGACAGTTTGAGATGCTGTCTTAATGACGCAAGTTTCTTGTTTGTTTGGTAGAAGCGACGATCAGGCCGTCAAGTAAAACGAAGGAAGTACAATGAAGACTTGGACTTCAAAGTTGTCGATGATGCCGGTGAAACAATTGCTGTACTGGGAACAGGGCGGATTTCTCCGAGCTCTGGGTCCTCACAGAAAGGAAATCAGACGACGGTAAGATGAAGTAGAGAGCAGATAGGGATGTCACAGGACCAGTGAACCACTTGGGTAGGATGTGGCCATTTTGTCAGGGAGTCGATCAATAGCACCAAGTTACATCTGACCATTGTAAGGTTGGGGCATCAGGTTTCCATGCTTGCAGTCTACTAGTGTGGCCTATAAATCATGATCATTCCACTGAGACAAAACGTCAAGTTAGGAGTGCTCAGACAGTGCACATACTTAAGGGTGTCAAGTTTTCTTCTGACCACTACTTGAATTTGAAATAAGTGCCTTGGTAAATCCATATTTTGCTGATCAAATTTTGAGGCAATCTTGCAGATTGGACTCTGTTTTTGTCTGTCATGCTGTTGACTAATGCTGCCCTCCCCAACAGAAGTAGAAAGGGGCAGAACTGGCAAGATGCCACCCAAGCCAGGTGACTCTCTGCGTTCTGGTCCCAGAAGTGGATCTGCAATCATTCATTACAATCACTCCACTCTTTTAAACCTTTACTCCAACAGCAGCATTTCTTACTCTAACTATGCTCCTTTAGTGGACTTTATCTTGTACTAAATGTTGTTCCCATCATCCTGTATCTATTCACTGTGGCCGGCTTGATTGCATAGTCAAGTACAGTCTTACTTAGGTGAACAGAGGGATCTGGGAATAACTGTGCACAGTTCCCTGAAAGTGGAATCTCATGTAGATAGGGTGGTAAAGAAAGCTTTTGGTGTGCTGGCCTTTATAAATCAGAGCATTGAGTATAGAAGTTGGGATGTAATGTTAAAATTGTACAAGGCATTGGTGAGGCCAATTCTGGAGTATGATGTACAATTTTGGTTGCCTAATTATAGGAAGGATGTCAACAAAAT
This sequence comes from Leucoraja erinaceus, assembly GCF_028641065.1. NCBI lineage: Eukaryota > Metazoa > Chordata > Chondrichthyes > Rajiformes > Rajidae > Leucoraja > Leucoraja erinaceus. The sequence continues at coordinate 1,425,774 of NC_073397.1, forward strand.
AGAGAGAGTACAGAGGAGACTTACTAGAATGTTGCCTGGGTTTCTGCAACTAAGTTACAGAGAAAGGTTGAACAAGTTAGGGCTTTATTCTCTGGAGCGCAGAAGGTTAAGGGGGGACTTGATAGATGTCTTTAAAATGATGAGAGGGATAGACAGAGTTGACATGGATAAGCTTTTCCCACTGAGAGTAGGGAAGATTCAAACAAGGGGACATGACTTGAGAATTATGGGACAGAAGTTTAGGGGTAACATGAGGGGGAACTTCTTTACTCAGAGAGTGGTGGCGGTGTGGAATGAGCTTCCAGTGAAGGTGGTGGAGGCAGGTTGTTTTTATCATTTAAAAATAAATTGGATAGTTATATGGACGGGAAAGGTATGGAGGGTTATGGTCTGAGCGCAGGTAGATGGGACTAGGGGAGAATACGTGCTCGGCACGGACTAGAAGGATTGAGATGACCTGTTTCCGTGCTGTAATTGTTATATGGTTATATGGTTACTGTAGACTGGATAGCACGTAAAAATAGATTTTCACTGGACCTCGGTACATGTGACAATAAACTAAATTAAACTAAAAGAAAGTTCTGAGGCATCTGGGTTTTTATCTATGTTTTGGAATTATTATGTCATTGGCTGTGTACTGGACTTCTGTGCCGAAGAAATGCTCACTCAAAATGAGGTGACCGCACTGAATCTCAATTTACTCCAGAAAATGATTGTCGCCGTAATAAATTGATGGCTTTATACCAAATTAATTGTGAATATTTATGGCCGAATTCAGGGTGGCTGTGTATTGATCTGGTTCGTAGTATCATATGAACAACTTGAGCAACCTTTTGTTTGTGCGGTGCTCAACCTACAAACGAGGATTGTTGTGTTACATTTAAGAAGAATATCAAATTAGCTTTAATCTTTCAGTGACTCCATGTTATCCCAACAGCTTTGAGCATTTTGGCACATTTTAACCATATTGAGCAAATGGGACAATTATTGATCGTACCTTATCTTCTGCTTGAATTAATGAAATTCTCTGTATGGTCTAAAAACATTTGATGGATTTGGATTGGTGTGATCCATCAAAGGCCGGATTCTATTCTTTTCTTATTGCCCTCTACTTTTTATATTGAGCTAACTTATAAGTAAAGGACCTAAGCATTAAAATTCCCGATTTAAATCTCCTGTCTTTCTACCTTTAATGCGCTTCCTTTAAGCCATTCCATATTTCATGGTCCCATCCTCATCTCTTTCAGCAACTTGGTGCCTAAGTCTCTTAGATTGCATTTCTTTGTCAGGAAATGTGACCCCATTGAAGGGTAAATGTATAAGATGTTGCAGAGTTTGGCCATTGTTGATGTACAAGGTTTGAAGTATGTTAAGGGTCTGTGGCTGCATCAAACCTGATTGTAAAAAATGAAATGAAATGATTCAATTTATTGTCATTGTCAGTGTACAGTACAGAGACAACGAAATGCATTTTTAGCATCTCCCTTGAAAGGGAGACACAGGGCGTCGCGGTTTGCCCGCGCCTGCCGCCGTAGTCTGTTCAGTTGTGCTCAGCAGAGTTCAGGTTGTTTTACTGTGTTAAGGTATACCATGTCTTCCTAGACTCTGCGTTTAATCTTATATGTGCAACACTCGAGACCTATTGTACACGACTAGATTTGAGATTCTTTCTGGTTCTCCAAAGACTTTTAAATCAGAAACTCAATAGAGGACCACAACTGGCAAAACATCATCAGAACTAATTGTTGGGGACCCAGAAATAGGTGTGGATTGCAGGTGGATGGAAAAACTGAGCGGGAGTATAAGAAGTTGATTTGACTGGTAGTTTTATCACAGATAGGGGACCTGCACAATGTGATTGAATGTTGCAGGAGCAATGGCTTTAGCTGTGAATGAATGTTAAGGGCAAAGAAAACGAGAGATTGGAGAGCATGTTTCTTGCGCTGCGTCTAGGACTGTGTGAGAGTTGTTGTGGACATTACATATCTTGCTTTGCAATCGGTACAATGTGAATAGATGCCATCAATAGTACCAGTAGATTCTATTTATGATGTACCAATGCCACATGTTTCCTTTTCGAGTATATCTATTAAGTGTTTGGGAGGCAGTTACACAAGGCACAGCCCTTCAGTGTCCAGTGATGACAAGACCTGAGAGTATGGTCATCCCTCACAGAGCCTGTATGGTGGCTCCACTGTGTTTCAGTGTTTTCCTCAGTGCAGAGTGAGGAATGTAGTGACTTTCGTAATGTAGTGCCTTTGATACAGCTTTGTAGGTTATTGGCCACTTCGGAGGGCAGTTAAGAGTCAAACATCTTTTTTGTACCTCCAATAGACCTAACGGAAGGGGTTCCCATCACTAAATGGCAGCTCTGAACACGATGAGCAATTTTTTAAACAGCAACTTGGTCGTTTTGTGATCACATTTACTGACACTATCCTTTCGCTTTAACTCTTGATAGCTTAAACCCAGTTGCTAATTTGAGCTCGTCTTCAGATGTTTAAAACAGGCCTTTGCATTGAAACGTTGGAACTATTCAGTATTTTTATTTGAGCTATTAATTGAGAGAATGAAACTTAGAAAGACTTTGTACTCCAGCCATCCTTACAAAGCAAGGGTTTGTTCACCTTGTCCGTGATTTTGTAGTGGGTGCACCACAATACTTGGGTTTAGAGAGAGGCCTAAACATGGCAGCTAATTCTTTGATTAAAGATGACCAAGGCGTGATCTTATCAAGGAGTTTAAACATAGAACATAAAGTAGGTACAGTATAAAGCCACTGTTCCTAAAGCCCACCCCTCTGTTCAATACGATGGTTGATTCTGCTCCCCGGCCTCATCTCCTTTGTGCCACTTCCCCATTAAAAAGATTTGATACATTAGATGGGAAAATATTTGCTTTTGATGGGGGGGTCCTGAAGAAAGGGTGTGGCTGTTAATTAGAATCCGTGTCACCCAGGAGTGATATGGAGGCAAAGATGAGTTGGGATCCAGAAATAATGGGAGATCTCAAGTTTGAGCTTGGTAAAATCTTTTGTTTGGATGACATTGTCAAGGGATATGTGTAACGTGAATAAATATTGATCAGCCATGATCTTGTAGAGAAGGGTTGAATGGCCAGCTTCTATTCTAGTGTTCCTACAATTAGACCTGGTAATGCCCTTTGCTAAAATCTAAACTCCAGAACCTGGAGCAGTATTTTGCTTCTGATTCGGGAGAGTAGGGAGAGAATATTCCATCCATGTTGTGGGCACTCTCACCTGCTACGGTCAGTGCCTGTATCAAAGGGACATTGGTGGTTAGTACCTGTGGGCTACATAAGTTGTGGGGAGAATTTTATGACCTTCATATGCAATGGACTATGTCTCTCTCTTTCCCTTGCTCTTCACTTCACCCTTTTGCTCATGCTGTTGCTTCCATTGTTGTGTTTGCTTATTTTGCTTCTCTTTGCTTTTACCCATCTTATTTCTGCTCCTTCCGCAGCTCACCTGTCACCCCCTGCTCCCCCTTGCTTGCAATCACCCAAACACACCTACCCCAACCATCCAATCATAGTCCTTCAGCTTCCCAACTCAGACCTTGCCACTTCTCATCTTCCCAATCATACAGTTACCCTGTTCATAAGAGTGGAATGTTGTGCATCATTGATTGACCATGCGGTTTTCTTTATTGTAGGAAAGTCAGGAGGAGGACGAGTCTGCTGTCATTGAGAAGATCCTGGCTCAGCGAATGTTACCGAAAGAGGTGAGTAATGACGTGCAAAGTCTGTTTAAAAGGAGAACTGACAGAGACAGGGCAGTTTATTACTATACAGTATCCACCTTCAAACATTTCCTGTTTGATCCTCTGACAGAAGATTTTAGTTTCCCGGCAAACTGAACTTAAATCCACAACAATATGATTATCATGCCGTTAGAACATGGTAGCACAGAAACTGTCAGCTGAGTGTTGGTATGGAGTTGCATTAACACATGTTTCCGTCATTGTCTCGGAAATAAAAGCAAAAGGTGCTGGAAGTACTCAATCGGAGCAGAGAGAAATGGCATGAAACACAACGGCTGAACGTTATAATGGTTATAATGTGACCAGAAATATTACTTTATTTTTTTCTGCTGATGATGCCCAACCTGTGGGACTATCCAGAAATATATGCGTTTTCACATTTCACCACCATGCATTGTTTTTATTCTAGAAAGCATTTTCTTACAGTGTAATGGATCATGAATGCCCTCCTCAAAAAAACTCTCAAGACCTAGATAGATAGATAGATAGATAGATAGATAGATAGACAGACAGACAGACAGACAGACAGACAGACAGACAGACAGACAGATTTATTTATTTATTTATTTATCTATTTATTTATTTATTTTTGTTAGGTAATGGTACCGCGAGGGATAGAGCAATAGCATCAGGGGGATATGAAATGGATGTACAATTTAGCCGTTGGTTCATCAAATGATTAAGGAGGTCCAGTAGTCAGCTGGTAGAGCTGCTGCTTCACAGCACCAGAGACCCAGGTTCGATCCTGACTTTGGGGGCTGTCTGAATCGAGTTTCCACATTCTCCTGTGACCGCATGGGTTTCCACAGGGTTTACCTCCCACATCCCAAAGGAGTGCAGATTTGTAGATTAATGTAAATTGCCCCTAGTGTGTAATGGAAAAGAAATTGGGGTAATGTAGAACTAGCGTGAATGGTGTGGACTCGGTGGGCTGTTTCCATGCTGTACCTCGAAACTAAAAAGATAATGGCATAGATTCAGGAGTCTAAATGTTCTCTCTCTTCCCATTGCCTCAAAATAGCATGAAACTGTATAGATTTAGTAAGTAAGGAGAGGCCGTGGAATCATCTAAAGTGTAGCAATGGAGAATTTAATAGAAATAGTCACATGAAAGGGCTGAGGGAAAACAGGAGAGATTATTTTCATCACTTACTGATTTGACATTCGGGTGAATAATTTCATGACTATGACTAGAAGGGTGATGTACAGAAGGAATTGGTATAATAAAGGATGCATTGCTGTCAGCTCAATACCATATAACCATATAATACCGAGTATATTATGATATTTCATAGACACTAACCACTTTTATGCAAGATATTATGGGGTTAAGAGCTCTGAAGTGGAGTCACGTGAACAGGCATATATATATATATATATCGCCCATGTTGCAGTCTCAGATATTGCGAAACAGTTTGCCGAGCACTGTGGATGAATGATTAAACAACTTGTTTCAACTTCCTTAACTTCAGTTGTTTTACGTTTCAACAGACCCCTGGTGCGAGCATAGAGGAAGTCGAAGAATTTTACGTCAAATACAGGAATTAGTAAGTATTAAGAGTATTTTCCGCCCCTAATTCTGTTGCACTCGGGTTCTTCAAAATCCTTGGCACCAGGGTTGGCTTGGTTATCAGTCAGCACAGCTCAACGTGCTCTTGCCACCTTGTCTAAAATTTGTGATGTGCTGCACAACACTAGTTCTGTAAAATAAATGCCAGAGTCCCCTTAAATAAAATGCAGCTTGTAGTTTGGTCATACGTGAAGAGAGTGCGGTAGGATGGATATTTGGCATACAGGATCAACATAGAGCATAGGACGGAGAAATGTGCAGCACTGATCAGCTGCCACAGCAGAATTGGCTGAATGGCCACCGTCTACAGCATGTGTCTATCATCTACAGAGTTTTCATTCATTTTTCCCAGCATCCTTTTGCCTGTTTCGTTTTTCATGCATTCCTCCTTTTGTAAATGTTAATGCAGATTCTGCCGTTACTGCTACTTCCTTACAATGCCATAAAAGGCTTCATTTGAAAATATTTCTCATAACCTTCATTTGCTGGTTAGTGGCTGGTAGGTATTGCTTTTCCATTTTACACCATATAACCATATAACCATATAACAATTACAGCACGGAAACAGGCCATCTCGGCCCTACAAGTCCATGCCGAACCAATTTGTTTCCCCTTAGTCCCACCTGCCTGCACTCGTACCATAACCCTCCATTCCCTTCCCATCCATATGCCTATCCAATTTATTTTTAAATGATACCAATGAACCTGCCTCCACCACTTCCACTGGGAGCTCATTCCACACCGCCACCACTCTCTGCGTAAAGAAGTTCCCCCTCATATTACCCCTAAACTTCTGTCCCTTAATTCTGAAGTCATGTCCTCTTGTTTGAATCTTCCCTATTCTCAAAGGGAAAAGCTTGTCCACATCAACTCTGTCTATCCCTCTCATCATTTTAAAGACCTCTATCAGGTCCCCCCCTTAACCTTCTGCGCTCCAGAGAATAAAGACCTAACTTATTCAACCTATCTCTGTAACTTAGTTGTTGAAACCCAGGCAACATTCTAGTAAATCTCCTCTGTACTCTCTCTATTTTGTTGACATCCTTCCTATAATTTGGCGACCAAAATTGTACCCCATACTCCAGATTTGGTCTCACCAATGCCTTGTACAATTTTAACATTACATCCCAGCTTCTATACTCAATGCTCTGATTTATAAAGGCTAGCATACCAAAAGCTTTCTTTACCACCCTATCTATATGAGATTCCACCTTCAAGGAACTATGCACGGTTATACCCAGATCCCTCTGTTCAACTGTATTCTTCAATTCCCTACCATTTACCATGTACGTCCTATTTTGATTTGTCCTGCCAAGGTGTAGCACCTCACATTTATCAGCATTAAACTCCATCTGCCATCTTTCAGCCCATTTTTCCAAATGGCCTAAATCACTCTGTAGACTTTGGAAATCCTCTTCATTATCCACAACACCCCCTATCTTGGTATCATCTGCATACTTACTAATCCAATTTACCACACCTTCATCCAGATCATTGATGTACATGACAAACAACAAAGGACCCAACACAGATCCCTGAGGCACCCCACTAGTCACCTGCCTCCAACCCGACAAACAGCCATCCACCATTACCCTCTGGCTTCTCCCATTCAGCCACTGTTGAATCCATCTTGCTATTCCTGCATTTATACCCAACAGTTGAACCTTCTTAACCAACCTTCCATGAGGAACCTTGTCAAAGGCCTTACTAAAGTCCATATAGACAACATCCACTGCTTTACCCTCGTCAATTTCCCTAGTAACCTCTTCAAAAAATTCAAGAAGATTAGTCAAACATGACCTTCCAGGCACAAATCCATGTTGACTGTTCCTAATCAGACCCTGTTTATCCAGATGCTTATATATATTATCTCTAAGTATCTTTTCCATTAATTTGCCCACCACTGAAGTCAAACTAACAGGTCTATAATTGCTAGGTTTACTCTTAGAACCCTTTTTAAACAATGGAACAACATGCGCAGTACGCCAATCCTCGGGGACTATTCCAATCAAAATTTCCGTCAAATCTCCTTAATAATTGGATGCTTCCAATTAGTCTTTTCACTCGGTCATCACAGTCAAGTCTCTTACCCCAATACTTACTCCAATATCTTATCCTTCCTGTGCCCTTAGCGTTCTTGACATCTTTCCTAAAGCAAGGTTTTGCCATTCTAATAAAACCTCGGATCTTTTTAAGCTGTAATTTGCATAGTTTAATTGACTCATCCTTGTGCATTTAAATATTACATACCATTCCATACTATGTTTCTTGATGACATTTTTGTCATCACACCTGTGGCAGCTCACAGAGCAATCATATTCATTCATTTTCCCTGCAATCTATTCTCCATACATTCCCATCAACACCCCTCAGATTGTACTTCTGAACTACATTCTGGGGATGATCTGCAAGGGTCAATAACCTAACAACTTGCATGTCATGGGGATGTGGGAAGAAAGCACATGGTCACTGCGAGAACATCACACACTCACACACACACACACACACACACACACACACACACACACACACACACACACACACACACACACACACACACACACGTCACTGAAGCTACGAGGCAACAGCTCGTCTGGCGGCACTACTAAACCACTTGCAAATCTCCTTTTGAGGTTGTAAAAATTTATGGTCTTAATTCTTTCTCCAAAAGTGCTTCACTTGCCTTATTTTTTTAAATGTTTTGGAAAGTTTGCTTGTCTCTTGAATTTCCCTTTGGTTTATTGTGTGCACATATGCAGGCACAGGTACACATTGTGCCTTTGCCATCCCAGGATGTAAAAATTCATTGCCATTTTGTTTTCTGTCCATGAACTAATCGTCTTCTGTGAAGTCGTGCCCAATAACGGTGCATCAAAGTTCTTGTGTGGAACAGTAATTATGTGTGAAATATAGCAAGCTGCTAGCTTCTCCAATGATTGAGTGCACAGCAAACCTTCAATGTTGCCGAGACACCTATTATTCAGGAATTAATCTTGGGTTATTTTAGTTAATCTTAGAGTCATCGAGCTGTGCAGCATGACAACCTTCTGTATATCTCATTCATGTCCCCTCAACCTCTCCTTCTCCTCCCCCTCTCCATTTCCATTTCCGTCTCCATTTGTTTTTCAATATGAACTGGGTATAATGTGCCTTTATGTTTCAGCTCATACCTGCATTGTAAATGGGCCACATTGGAGGAGCTGCAAAGGGATAAAAGGATTCACCAGAAGATCAAGCGTTTCAGAGCCAAGCAGGCTCAGATGAAGAACCTTTTTGTTGAGGTAAAGAGGAAGGCTGCAGCTCAATTGTTCGTTGATTGGCCTCTGCATTAGAGTATGTGATTGTCGAGCGGAGGAAGAGGAGAGCTGGGTTTATAGGTTGGTCATATGATTATTGACTGTGAGCTAGCAGGGGTTGCTTCTCTGCCCATGTTGTGATGTTGTCTCCTCCAATGGTTGAGTTGAAGCAGGTGTTTGCTTTACTTCATATTGACCATCTTTACTGGTACACCTCAGTCAGCTGCTGGAATTGATGTTGGCTCTACCACTTCATCATGGTTTCAAGGGGGAACCTGTGCTGATTCTAGATTGCATGGCGTCAATCCCCCAGCTTTAAAAAATCCTTATTAGAATTCTCGACTGTCAATTTAAATGCTAATAAAGAGAGTGGACAGTGATCAACGAAGAAGCTCATATGACGGGTTAAATGGTAACAAAGCTATAGAGCCATACAGGGCAGAAACAGCCACTATGCCCCTACTGAGCATCAAGTTCCAGTCTATATTAGATCCATTTACCAGCACTTGGTCTGGAGCCCAATATGCCTAGTTGATTCAAGTGTTTGTCTAGATGCTTGTTGAGGGTCATGAGTACCTGTTACCACCCACCCAGTCAGACATGGGTTCCAGATTGCAACAAATTATTCTGGTGAACAAATTATTTCTTAGATCCCTTCTAAATCTCTTATTCCTTAATAAACCTATGTTCTCTGGTCTTATTTTACTGAGAGATACCTACGCTTGTGTTTCCTAGAATTTAGAATGTCAAGAAATGACCGCTGATGGGGCAGGTTTCTTCTGGATAGGACAATTTTGGATCTGGCATTATTTAGAGCCGGGACTGTGGTTAATGTAGGAAGGAACTACAGATGCTGGTTTAAACCGATGAAAGGCACAAAAAGCTGGAGTAACTCAGCGGGGACAGGCAGCAGAGGGAATGGGTGACATTTTGGGTCGAGACCCTTCTTCAGATGGTATGCATAGTAATAGAAATATGGAACTTTTTTGGAAATGTCAATGCATTGTCAATCATCTGAAAGGTGAGGTTTATTGATTTTTACAAACCAATTCTATTGAGGAAAATGGAGGCAAGGTAGGTATATGAGTTGTTTGATGGAAGAGCCATTATCTCACTGAATGGGGCAATGTCCTGTGTTTTGATGCTTTAACTTAAATCATTGTATTTCTTATCTGGGCTGAGGAAGGGCAGTCGTCCCAGTACGTTGTGCAAGTATGGTCAATGCTCAATTGAATGAGGAGCTGTGGGAGAAAGTTTCCAGAAAAGAAAGGAAGCTAGAGGACATGAATGGTAGGCCATGGGGAGTGTTGAGAAACAGAGGGATCTTGGGAAGGCAAGGACTGATAGTGATAGTCAGCACAGTTTTCCGTGTAAAAAATGGAGTTGTTTTGACGAGGTGACCAAAGGGAGATGAGGCGCTAGATGGTGTCCACATTGATATCAGTAAAGCTTTTCACAAGGTCCTGCATGGTGGGCTGGCCCAGAAGGTTAGATCGCGTGGGATCCAGGATGAGCTTTGTGGAAGGACTGAGGGAGGGAATGAAGGGTTGTTTTCAGATTGGAGGCCTATGAACAATGGATCAGTGCTGTTGTTTGTCATCCATATTTACGATTTGGACGAGAATATAGGTAACATGATTAGTAAGTTTGCCCTTGGAAGTACAAAAATGATTTGCTACATCCACAATCCCTTGGGGGATCATCATTGTGTAGATCATCTTCCTTTTCCTTCTGTTCTTCTTGTTGATTCATAGCTATTAAGATTGATGGGGGAGAGCACTGTGAATGCAGCCTATCATTAAGCCAAAATGGCTGTACTCCCAAATGCTTCAGATTCATGATTTGACCTTTGATCACAATGTTACCTTAGCTGTCATCCAGGTTTACTGTTGTAGAAAATAGTTTTATTAAAGGCCAGTCGTGGTCTTCATTTGTACTCAGTTAAAATAAAAAAAGGCCTTGGGGATATCCCTGCTCCAGCTACGTGAAACAGCGGTTATTCCAGGACACATCTTGGCCTTCAGTGTTGATGAATTTGAAGACATGGCTTCTGTGAAACCTCAAGCTCCTGTTTGTGTGCGCACATGGGAGGGTGGGACTGCATGTGTGCAAGTGGGCCCTGAACACTGCGCACATGCATTGCCCTGGCATCCTGTCTACGTGTGCACAGCCTGGTTGCTCCTGCCTTTGTGCACACAGGCCTGGACCTCTGCATGTCGACCTGTGGTGCAATATTTCTGGCTGGTTTGACCTGCCCTCTGGAGCATTTTCCCTTTGCCCCATCTCACAGCTTGAGCCCTTAAAAATGTTCACCAAATCTTCCATTACTTTCCCTGCCAGGCCTGTTGGTTACCTGCATGCTTCCCTCCCACACTGGAGGCTGGATAACTCATTGCATTGAACGGGTGAGGGTGACACGGTCCATTCTTGGGTGACAGTCATATTTCACTAAGTTTGCATCATACATTTTCTGTCTTCTCTATAGCCTGATGAAGAGCCCTTTAATCCGGATTACATAGAGGTTGATCGGATCTTGGACGTCGCACATACCATAGACTCTGACACTTCAGAGGTGGGTACATCTTGCTATTTGAAAGGTGAAGCTGATGAGCATGTTGAATGATAAAGGGGATTGATGTAGTAATTGGAGACTCCTCGCCGTAAAATCCAGAATGTTCTTAAAATCAGGGTGTTCATGAGTAGAATCAAAAAGCACTTCTCCACAGAGAATTTAGATGCTCTTTTTGATTTTAACATGCTGTACAAAGTAATCATAAAGGGCCTTGCCACAGGAATAATTGCTCAACTTTGGCATTGCAGTTGCAGGGGATTTTGGATTTGCCCGATGACAGTGAAGCTGAAAGAGCCGATTAAAGATAATGATTTTGTAGAATCTTGTTTGTATACCCTTGGTCGATGATGAACTTTTTGGGAAGTCTAACAAGGGCGTTTAAAGTGATGAAGAGATAAATTTTCAGAAATGTTGACTTCAGGGGTGAATCCAGAGCAGGTGACATAATCGCGGAACTAAACCTAGATCCATACGAGTGAAATCAAAGCACTATTTTACATTGATGGAATCGAGCCTCGCTGTAAAAAGGCTGTGAATCCTTAAGCCAACTTAAATTCTCCAGATTGAATTTGATGGGTGGATTTTTGTTGGGTTTGTGTTTTGTTGGATGTGGATCAAGGTAGCTGCATGGGGCCACAGTGCAGCTGTGAATGGATGTGGTAATATGGAGCATTTGCCTCTGCTTAATATTTGACGATCTGTTTCCCCAGCCTGTGACTCATTACTTGGTGAAGTGGTGCTCTCTACCCTACGAAGAAAGCACTTGGGAGCTAGTGGAAGACATCGACCCCGTAAAGATTCAGGAATATGAGGAGTTGCAGATTGTGCCTGAAATCTCACATGTGGTAAAGGAATTTGACTTGTTTTATGTGCACATATCATTGTTGGCAAACAAGTGATGTACAAACCCCAATTATTAAAACTAGGAGGTCTTGCATTTAACAGTTAGAAGGGGATCTGTGGATACTGGTTTGAATAGTATATTCCACGGGTGAATTTGAAAGCCAACTTTAATCAGGGAGCAAAGATTGATGAAGAATAAATGAACATTTCTGTCTGGTGTTTGTACCATAAGGAAAGATCATTGCTCAGTCAGAAGAGGAGGAAGCAGGTGACATCCAGCCAACCCTGCCATTGGCTTCCAGAGTTGTGAAGTTGTTGGTAGAGATTGATCACTGATCTAAGATGAAATTCTGGTCTTTAAATTCACTTTTGGCTCATGCCCTGATGGTGCAACTGAGGTTGAGGGTGGAGCTTTTACACATCATGCCACTGTTAAATGGCAGAATGGTGGGGATTAGTGGAAAGCCAGTGAGTGACTAGAGGGATGATGTGCTGCTCATCAGCTTTCAGTTGCTCTCATCTGTTCCCTTTCCCTGGCCTAGGAGCGGCCTCCTGCTGACACATGGAAGAAACTGGAGCTGACACGGCCGTACAAAGCGGACAATAACCTCAGGGAATACCAGCTGGAGGGAATGAACTGGCTGCTGTTCAACTGGTACAACAGGTGAGCATGTGGCTTCCAACACTCCTCTGTTTCTGGGTGTAATCTCTGTTACTTTTTCCTCAGTGTTTTCTCTCCCTCCCAGCTTCCCACACCGCGCTCTCCCCTTTCCTCTGTGCTCCTGCCCTGCCCCACCTCCTCTGTTACCCATCCCTCGGTTCTCTCTTTATGAAAACAGATATTTTCATTGTTAGAAGCAAACCCCTAAGTTTCTACTTTAGTCGAAACCCTCCACTTCTCTCTTTTTTTTCTCTTAAGTCAAAATGAGTTTATTCGAATTTAATCAAGTTTGTCTAGAATCTTACATCCTCAGCGGGTTTAATAGTGGGTACTGGAAGTGTGAAACAGAAATGCGTGCATCGTTTCGGTAGGTCAGATAATGCCTGGGAAGGAATAGTTAATGCTTCCGATGTGCGCAAAGCTGAGCTGTCATCTCTTGTCGCCTCTCCGTGGAAGGTGACTGATAGCGCAGGGCGGATTGCAGCTAAATGATTCTGTGGGTCACTGACCCGCTGACTTCCTGGTGTTGCCTGTTCTTTATTTTGTGTTTGAACTCTCTCTGGGTATCATTTCCTTTAAAACATCCACAGAACAAAAAGCAAATATAACTGCAGATGATCAAAATCTGAAATAAAAACAGAAGATGCTGGAAACACTCGTCAGAAGGCAGCGTCTTTGAAAAGAGAAACAGAGTTAATGTTTCTTGTCAGAACTGGGAAAGTGAGAAAACTTAGTTTGTTTTCAGTTGCTGGGGTGGTGGTGGAGAGATGGGTAAGACAGAGGGAATAAGTTAATGGGGTGAGACTAAATGGGTTAATGCGACAGCTAGGAGCAGCATCTGTGTTGTCCACTCCTAGCATCGATGTTCACTGTTCCCCGCATCCTTCCCCAGTCTGCAGTCTGTTTATTTTCACACAATCTTATGAAGTTGGATCCTTGATGTGAAATTTCAACTCGGTTTTGTCCTCTATGGACACAACCCAGACTCATGAGTCTGAAGTTTTCTGTTTAATTTCTTTGGGGCAAAATAGAGTGAAAAGTTGCAGATGTTGAAGGTCAGCTGATGAAATTGTCATACATTTCTCAGATCAATTGCTATTTGTGACAGTGGAAGAAGGGATTGGATTCGTCCAAAGTTGTTGTTTAATCTGGCAGCTCAAATGGCAAAGTTGCGTTAACTTCCCACCAGTACTGGTGCTGAATATGTACTTTATTATAAGGCAGCCATGTTGTGCAGCGTGCAGTCACCAGAAGGTTTGCTTTTCTGAAAGACACCTGTGAATCAGTTTCCATGCACGATACCAGTCGCTAATAACTGCACTGGTTGACCATCAATGACTACTCCATAGCTGTACTCCACTGTTGTACTCTGTAGGGATGACCTTTTATTGCAATGTTATTGTACACATGGACTTGAGAGTGAGTGGATCCCCTCACCCCATGCTGTCCGCTGATGCCCCATGCTTCCAACCCCCCCCCCCCCCCTCCGTGCTGTGTCCCTCTGGCTCTACTCTCCCAGCCCCTGTCGTTCCGTGCCTCCACCATGCCCCCCCACCCCCATCTCCATACTGTATCCCACTGACACTCCCTGACTCCACTCTCCTTGCCCCTAACACTGTGCCATGTCCCAGCGCCGCTCTGATTCCATTCTCCTCGCCCCTCTCTCCATGGCTCCGTGCCATACCCCACACCCCATCTCTGTACCGTATCTCAGTGACGCTTCCTGGCTCCACTCTCCCCACCCCTCCACTCTGCTGTGTCCCTTGGTGGTCCATACCTCTACCCTTCTACCATCTCCGTGCTGCATCCCAGTGGTGCTCCACCCCTCCACTCTGCTGTGTCCCACTGGCGCCCCCTGGCCCCCTCCCCTCCACTCTGCCGTGTCCCACTGGCGCCCCCTGGCTCCACTCTCCCCACCCCTCCACTATGCCGTGTCCCACTGGCACCCCCTGGCTCCACTCTCCCCACCCCTGCCTCCGTGGCCCTCGGGCGTTGCGTGCCTCCTTCTGCTTTGTCTCTCTCATTCCCGCTGTTACAATTGTTTTCTCTCCCCTCTTATAAGTTTTTGAAAATTTATATTTTTCAGAAAAAATTGCATCCTGGCGGATGAAATGGGTCTGGGGAAGACAATCCAATCAATTACATTTCTGTATGAAATATACTTGATGGGAATCCGGGGCCCTTTCCTCATTATTGCACCTCTCTCCACAATAGCCAACTGGGAGCGGGAGTTCCGCACATGGACGGAGGTAAATGTCATCGTGTACCACGGCAGTCAGATCAGCCGCCAGATGATCCACCAGTATGAAATGCACTACAAAGATTCTGAGGTGAGATTGGTGCTGAGGCTGGATGGCCACGTAACCTCATTGGTTTCTCCACACCGCACGGCGTCTGTTTACTGACGCGTACTCCTGTTTGTAAATGAAAGTAAAATGCATAAACACTGGAAAACTGAAATAGAAATACACAGGAAGTCTGAGAGGTTCATGCTTTGGACCAAGGTACTATATGAGAATTTGTAAACATATTGTACATTTCTTGTACTGCTGGTATTGCTCTTTATAAAACGTGGTTGAACTCAGTCCGGGATCTGTGAAATGTTTCATTCTCATGGCCCAGAATTATAAAATAAGTCTTTGTATCAACTGATCTGGACGGATGGTGATAAAAACGTAAGACATAGAAACATAGAAAATAGGTGCAGGAGTATGCCATTCGGCCCTTCGAGCCAGCACCACTGTTCAATGTGATTATGGCAGATCATTCACAATGTCTTCTCCCCATATCCCTTGATTCCGCTAGCCCTAAGAGCGCTATCTAACTCTCTTTTGAATGCATCCAGTGAATCAGCCTCCACTGCTTTCTGAGGCAGAGAATTCCACAAATTCACAACTCTCTGGGTGAAAAAGTTTTTCCTCATCTCAGTTCTAAATGGCCTTTCCCTTATTCTTAAACTGTGGCCCCTGGTTCTGGACTCCCCAACATTGGGAACATGTTTCCTGCATCTATAATGTCTAATGCCTTAATCATTTTATATGTTTCTATAAGATATCCTCTCATCCTTCTAAATTCCAGTGAATACAAGCCCAGTCATTCCATTCTTTCGTCATATGACGGGAATTAACCTCGTGAACCTATGCTGCACTCCCTCAATAGCAAGAATGTTTTTCCTCAAATTAGGAGACCCAAACTGCACACAATACTCCAGGTCTCACCAGGGCCCTGTACAACTGCAAAAGGACCTCTTTGCTCCTATACTCAAATCCTCTCGTTATGGTCAAGATGCCATTAGCCTTCTTCACTGCCTGCTGTACCTGCATGTTTACTTTCAGTGACTGGTGTACAAGAACACGCAGGTCTCGTTGCACTTCCCGTTTTCCTAATCAGACACCATTCAGATAATAATCTGCATTCTTGTCTTGCCACCAAAGTGGATAACCTCACATTTATCTACATTATACTGCATCTGCCACTCACCCACCCTATCCAAGTCACACTGCATCCACACAGCATCCTCTTCGCAGTTCACACTGCCACCCAGCTTTGTGTCATCTGCAAATTTGCTAATGTTATTTTTAATTTCTTCATCTAAATCGTTAATATATTTTGTAAAAAAACTAGGGTCCCGGCACCGAGCCTTGCGGTACTTCGCTAGTCACTGCCTGCCATTGTGACAGGAACCCGTTTATTCCTACTCTTTGTTTCCTGTCTGCCAACTAATTCTCTTATCTATGTCAGTACCCTACCCCGAATACCATGTGCTCTAATTTTGCCCACTAATCTTCTGTGTGGGGACCATATCAAAGGCTTTCTGAAAATCCAGTTACACTACATCTACTGGCTCTCCCTCATCCATTTTACTTGTTACATCTTCAAACATTTATGAATCTATACTGACTTGGACTGATGCTGCTACTGCTATCTAAATGCCCCGCTATTACATCTTTAATAATTGACTCCAGCATCTTCCCCACCACCAATGTCAGGCTAACTAGTCAATAATTCCCGGTTTTCTCTCTCCCTCCTTTCTTAAGTGGGATAACATTAGCTATCCTTCAATCCACAGAAGCTGATCCAGAATAAATCAAACATTGGAAAATGATCATGAATGTGTCCATGATTTCTAGAGCCACCTCCTTGAGTACCCTGGGATGCAGACCATCAGGCCCTGGGGATTATCAGCTATCCGTTCCATCAGTCTACCCAATACCATTTCCTGACTAATGTGAATTTCCTTCAGTTCCTCCGTCACCCTAGATCACCTGTCCCCTAGTACTTTTGGGAGATTGTTTGTGTCTTCCTTAGTGAAGACAGACCAAAGTACCTGTTCAACTCGTCTGCCATTTCCTTGTTCCCCATGTTTCTCTCTTCAAGGGACCCACATTTCTCTCAACTAATCTTTTCCTCTTCACATACCTAAAGAAGTTTTTTCTATCCTCTTTTATATTCTTGGCTAGCTTAACTTCATACTTCATCTTTTCTCCCCGTATTATCTTTGTAGTTACCCTCTGTTGTTCTTTAAAAGTTTCCCAATCCTCTGGCTTCCCGCTCATCTTTGTTATGATATACGTCTTCTCTTTTAGTTTTATACTGGCCTTGACTTCCTTTGTCAGACACAGTTGCCTCTTACTCCCCTTAGAATCTTTTTTCCTCTTTGGAATGAAATGATCCCCCATCTTCTGGATTATTCCCAGAAATTTGATCCCTGGGATGGCAGGACTGTCATATGAGGAAAGATTGAAAAGACTAGGCTTGTATTCACTGGAGTTTAGAAGGATGAGGGGGGATCTTAGGAGACATATCAAATTATAAAAGGACTGGACAAGCTAGATGCAGAAGCTAAATGTTCCCAATGTTGAACCAGTCCAGAACCAGGGGCCACAGTCTTAGAATAAAAGGGAGGTCATTTAAGACTGTGGTGAGAAAAAATGTTTTCACCCAGAGAGTTGTGAATTTATGGAATTCCCTGCCACAGAGGGCAGTGGAGGCCAAATCACTGGATGGATTTAAGAGAGAGTTAGATAGAGCTCTAGGGGTTAGTGGAGTCAAGGGATATGGGGAGAAGGCAGGCACGGGTTATTGATAGGGGACGATCAGCCATGATCACAATGAATGGCGGTGCTTGGTTGAAGGGCCGAATGGCCTCCTCCTGCACCTATTTTCTATGTTTCTAAATACCTGCCATTGCTGTTCCACCGTCATCCCTGCTAGGGTCCCTTTCCAGTCAACTTTGGACAGCTCCTCCCTAATGCCTCTATAGTCCCCTTTTTTTCAACTGCAATACTGACACTTCCAATTTTACCGCCTCCCTCTCAAATTGCAGATGAAAAGTTATAATATTATGGTCACTACTTCCTAATGGTTGCTTTACCTTGAGTTCCCTTATCAAATCCAGTTCATTACACATCTGCCATCCCACTGTCCTGCTGCATCACTGGACATAGCTGCTGATTTTTGAGTGACTGCTGACAGCATCAGCTCAGGATACAGTCGACAGGGCTTGTCTTTTCACTCAATGGCAGAAGTGTGATGGATCTGCATCCTCACTGAAGTGGGATTGCTTCTCCATGTACAGCTGTCCGTGGGTGTAAGAGCCAGCGTGAGCAGGATTGGTGGGTGGGCCCTGCACGTCAGCTGTAACTCTGAATCACAGGCTTTCCACTCTGTGCTTGAAACTGATTTCAAATGCTACCTCACAGTAATGGCAACTGGACTCCCCACAGGTGTATTGTGAACATACTGCACTAGTATGGCCCAGTGCTGAGGGTGTGTGATACTCCTGAGAAGCACTGCAGAGATGATGCTGCACTGTCAGCGAGGCTGCATTCGGGGAGCTCCATATTGCCAGAGTGGCTCTTCTGACGAGGCACAGTGCTGACAGAGTATTGGCAGCAGGGTGAACATGCTGTATTGTCCGGAGTACAAGCGAGTGCTACACCTAGGGGGCAGGCTGATCATCTGCCTCGCCGCTGGGTAGCTGGAGTTCCCTCTAATCATCTTTCATCCAGCACTTTTCAAAATCAAAGCAACTATCCGGTCGGTCAGTAACGGATTGCTGTATTTGGGAGCTAGCTGTAGGCAAATCTGGCATTCCTGCATTCCCACAGTGGCCACATTACAGATCCTCACAGGTTGAACTAATTTTGTAAATGCTGACTGTGCCGGGCACTGTGGAAACCTTGTCCGTGTTGCTGTCGCTGGGCTCAGCACTCCACTCTGGCCTAATGTATCTTCATTGTTTTTTTTAATCTTGCAGGGCCTCCCCATCCAGGGCATTTTCAAGTTTAATGCAATAATTACCACTTTTGAAATGATTTTGGCTGACTGCCCTGAGCTGCGAAAAATCCAGTGGAGTTGTGTGATCATCGATGAGGCCCATAGGCTGAAGAACAGGAACTGTAAACTGCTGGAGGGTCTCAAGCTCATGGCTTTGGTGAGGACACCGATCATCACTTGGCCATCAAATTTGTCCCGCACAGGGCTGTGAACCATTGGAACTCTGCCCTAGAGGCTGCAGATACACAGTTGCTGAGTCTATTTACAGATGTTTAGAGAAAACAAATAGAGATTGGTTTGGGAAAATGGATATCATGGTTGTGAATTGGCTGCAGTCATATTCAATGGTGGAGGCACTCAGGAGACTGTAGGGCCTACTGCTATTTTGCATGATCATCTGTTGCATTCAGTCAGTCCAGCTAACCTGTGGGCTGAATGTCTCATGAACCCATTGGGCATCTCAAAGTCAGGAGCACAAATGCAGAATGTGTCCAGCTGGATGGTACACAAAAATGCTGGAGAAACTCAGCGGGTGCAGCAGCATCTATGGAGCGATGGAAATAGGCAACGTTTCGGGCCGAAACCGTGTCCAGCTGGATCTTGTGTTGAGATTGGTGAATGTGCAGAGAAGTTAACGGTGGATCATTGACAGTGAGGTGTTCAGAGTGAATTGCAGGATGTTGGAGCATGAGAGGGTAGTGGGAGTAAATTGGATCTTGTTGGTCCTGGGAGCGATGGAGTGTGAGGGATAATAGTCGCGGGTCATGAGTAGTCGCCCAAATAGTTGCACCTTTTTCTGGTCGCCGCTGGAATTTCAACATGTTGAAAATTTTCTGCAACCTGCTGCGACTATGACGGGTGCCGGCAAGTCACCGAAAAAATCACGTAAGTGGGACAGGCCCTTCAGAATAACTTTGTTTTTTGTAGAAGTGAGACTAACACAGGTATTGGACTTGTCAAGTTATGAAGTAGCGAAGGTTTAGATAAGGTGGAAAGTTATTGCCCCTTAAAATGTGAGTCATTGCATTTGGAAATAGGGGACATTTTAATGTGGTAAAAATTGTTTCAAAAAATGCTTTGCTGAGGATGTTTGAAAGTGTCTGTTATCTCCTTTATATCCAATGAACTCAACCTCATCATTTAGAAACAGCACTTTAGATGGTGAAACCTGGATGGCTTTGAGAGCTATATCCTGCCCCAGGGGGTCATTACCAGGTGTTTGTTTATGCCAGACATTAGAAATGATTAGATTTAAGTAAATTAAGCAGCTAGGATGCTTTGATTTGGTCTCAATGTTGTTGGAGTGGCAGTGATTCATGGGTTCACAGTGTTAATCTTCAGCTCAATTAATTTTCTTTAATAAGAAAACTAATTCTAAGAATATAAGCATAGATTTGCTGCACCAATGTGAGAGTGTTCCTTTGCTGTGTTATCTGACAACCTGTTGTATCAGCTGCCCCTCGCATCTATCCTTACTTTCTTGCTGTCTTTTTTTCTCCCTTCCTAATTTAGGAACATAAAGTTCTACTGACTGGAACCCCTTTGCAGAATACAGTGGAAGAGCTATTCAGCTTATTAAATTTTCTTGAACCCGTTCACTTTCCTTCTGAGTCCATGTTCATGGAGGAGTTTGGAGACCTGAAGACCAATGAGCAGGTATGCAAGATCTAGGCGCTGCTTGTTAACTTTTGGAAAGGCAGGAACAGAAGCCAGCCATCCGCCCCTCTCTGGTTCCACAGCCAGTTAGATCATGGGTGATTTGTACCTGAACGTGCCATGCTCACCTTGCCGATCGATGTTCCTTAACGATCGTAACTCCCAACAAATAATTTACTCCCAAACTCAGCAAGTTGTTGGAGGAGAGCACTCTGAATGCACACTGCCTTTTGTTTGTTTCCTAACAGCATGCCTCACTGCCCCAGACTCTGCTATCAGGAATGAGTTTTCTTTCTTTATTTACCTGATCGACATGATACTTTCAGTTGAATTATCTTCTACTCTTCAAGGATATACAGTGCCCTCCATAATGTTTGGGACAAAAACCCATCATTTATTTGTTTGCCTCTGTAACCCACAATTTGAGATTTATAATATTAAAAAATCACATGTGGTTGAAGTGCACATTGTCAGATTTTAATAAAGGCCATTTTTATACCATGTAGAATTTCTACATTTTCACCATGTAGAATTTACAGCAGTGTTTATACACAGTCCCCCCATTTCAGGGCACAATAGTGTTTGGGACATAGTAATGTCATGTAAATGAAAGTAGCCATGTTTAGTATTTTGTTGCATATCCTTTGCATGCAATGACTGCTTGAAGTCTGCAATTCACAGACATTATCAGTTGCTGGGTGTCTTCTCTGGTGATGCTCTGCCAGGCCTGTATTGCAGCCATCTTTAGCTTATGCGTTCTTCACTGGCTCGTCTCCAGTTGGTTCAGAATGCTGCTGCTCGCCTTTTAACAGGGACTCGAAAGAGGGAGCACATATCGCCAATTCTGGCCTCCCTACACTGGCTCCCGGTGCACTTTCGGGTTCATTTTAAGTTACTGTTATTTGTTTTTAAATCTCTGAATGGGCTCGCCCCGCCTTACCTCTCTGAGCTGCTCCACCCATACACTCCTGCCCGGTCCCTCAGGTCAGCTGGTCAGCTGCTCCTGGAGGTACCGAGGTCTAGTCGGAGGCTCAGAGGGGATAGAGCCTTCTCTGTTGCTGCTCCGGCACTCTGGAACACCCTGCCGCTGCACATCAGACAGGCCCCCTCACTGTCCATCTTCAAATCCAGTGTTAAAACGCATTTGTACTCCCTGGCTTTTGACCATGCCTGAGGCTTTGCTTCTGTTTGTGGTGTTTTTGATGTTTCTTTATTTTACATGTCTTTTCCTACTATTTCTTTTGATTGTTATTTTTGGTGTGTATTAACTTTTTTGTCAATGATTAGTGATGTACAGCACTTTGTTGCAGCTATGTTTGTTTTTAAAGTGCTCTATAAATAAAATTATTATTATTATTATTATTATTATTATTATTATTATGCTTGTTTTGGGGGCTAGTCCCCTACAGTTTTCTCTTCAGCATATAAAAGGCGTGCTCAATTGGGTTCAGATCGGGTGATTGACTTGGCCACTTAAGAATTTACCATTTTTTAGTTTTACAAAAGTCCTTTGTTGCTTTAGCAGTATGTTTGGGATCATTGTCTTGCTGTAGAATGAACCACCGGCCAATGAGTTTTGAGGCATTTGTTTGAACTTGAGCAGATAGATGTGTCTATACACTTCAGAATTCATTGTGCTACTACCATCAGCAGTTGTATCATCAATGAAGATAAGTGAGCCAGTACCTTCAGCAGCCATACATGCCCAGGGCATAACACCCCCACCACCATGTTTCACAGATGAGGTGGTATGCTTTGGATCTTGGGCAGTTCCTTCTCTCCTCCATACTTTGCTCTTGCCATCACTCTGATACAAGTTAATCTTCGTCTCATCTGTCCACAAGACCTTTTTCCAGAACTGTGGTTGCTCTTTTAAGTACTTCTTGCAAACTGTTACCTGGCCATCCTATTTTGCGGCTAACTAGTGGTTTGCATCTTGCAGTGTAGCCTCTGTATTTCTGTTCATGAAGTCTTCTGTGGACAGTGGTCATTGACAAAACCACACCTGACTCCTGAAGAGTGTATCTGATCTGTCGGACAGGTGTTTGGAGATATTTTTTAAAGAGAGAATTCTGTCATCAGCTGTGGAGGTCTTCCTTGGCCTGCCAGTCCCTTTGCGATTAGTAAGCTCACCAGTGCTCTCTATCTTCTTAATGATGTTCCAAACAGTTGATTTTGGTAAGCCTAAGGTTTGGCTGACGTCTCTAACATTTTTATTCTTGTTTCTCAGTCTCATAATGGCTTATTTGACTTTCATTGGCACAACTTTGGTTCTCATGTTGATAAGCAGCAATAAAAGTTTCCAAAGGTGATGGAAAGACTGGAGGAATAACTAGGTGCTGAGAGCTCTCTTATACCTGCATTAAGGAGGCAATTAAACACACCTGAGCAATTACAAACGCCTGTGAAGCCATGTGTCCCAAACATTATGGTGCCCTATGTGTAAACATAGCTGTAATTTCTACATGGTGAAACCAAAATGTATAAAAGTGGCTTTATTAAAATCTGACAATGTGCACTTTAACCATGTGATTATTTTCTATTACAAATCTCAAATTGTGGAGTACAGAGGCAAATAAATAAATGATGGGTCTTTGTCCCAAACATTATGGAGGGCACTGTACATGACTCATCGATGTGATTGTTGCACCTAGTTTAGCTCTAGTGTACCTGGTGAATATGTGGTGCAACTCTTCCATGGGCAGTTTACCCGAGACCTAATGTCCCGAGGGTTGCAGGTGCATCTGATGGGATCTGTCCACAACTTTGTACAGCTGAAGCTTCACTTTCTTCTCTTACTCAAGTCCATTGCAAATCACCCAAAGTATAGGTAAGTGGCAAAAGAATCAAAATGGGAGTTGATAGACTTGTCCAAAGAGGATAACTTGCAGGATTACAGGAGAACGGGACTGGTGGTATTTCTCTGATACTATCCTATGTGGGCCGAATGGTGATGTCCTGTGGAAGGATAAGTTAGTAAATGTTGGTCTTTATTGCAAAGAGAATAGAGTATAAAAATAAGTCTACCTGCAATTGTATAGGGTATTGGTAAGACCACACCCGGATGTCTGGTCTCATTAAGAAGGAATGTACTGAAGGCGAGGGAAAATGAGGACACCCATAAACATCATGGCTGAAGAGTTGTGGAAGCAGAGCTGAAAATGCTGGGACCTGTTGAAAAACATGTCGACCAGTGGGGGAATGACCTGAACATGACTCATTTCTCTGTGCACCAGAAATATACTGGATAGATGTTTGGGAAACTGGGGTGAAGGGTGGTGCTGTAAGGAAAGGCTAAGGAGACTGGATCTATACTAATGGTCCAGAAGAATGAGGGGTGATGCAATTAAGCATTAGGCAAGGTAGATACTAAGGGTGATCCCCTTTAAGGAGGGGGCTTGGCTCTAGAGCGCATAGTTTCACATTTGATAGCGGGATGAGAAGGAATTTATTCTGAGGGCCATTAATCTTTGGACTCGGCAACTGAGAATTGTACAGTTGAATATGTTCAGAATTCTACTCTATCTGGGGCACAAGGGGCAATGGAAATAGGTATGAACGTGGAACTGAGGCCAGTATCAGAGAGGCTTGAGGGGGAAGACTGCCTGACACTACTCATCACCTTATGTTTGTAGCACTGAGACTCATTTATTTTCAAAAATTCTAGATTGATTTAACACTTGAATTTGAGTTTGTGCTCGTGCTGATTGATAAATAGCAAGATTGCTGGCGCACCACACATTTTACTGTTAGCCTAATCAATGTTCTGAAGAAGGGTCTCGACCCAAAACGTCACCCATTCCTTCTCTCCAGAGATGCTGCCTGACCCGCTGATTTACTCCAGCATTTTGTGTCTACCTTCAATGTTCGTTCAGCTTTATCTTGCTTACGCCAATACTGCAGGTGGAGACTTGAGCAAATTCTCCACCAGTGGAGCTACTGCCTTTCAAATGACGATTCACCGTCTAGCTTGGCAGCTTTGCATTGCTTTTAATGCTCAAGTTTGTTGTTGTAAACAACTGAAGAGCTTGTTATTGAGAAACAAAATGGCACGATTGTGCCCAGTGACAAATGAAATGGCAGAAGAACAGATTAAAGTTAGATGTCACAGAGCACCTAAAGCCGTTGTGATCAAGATTCCACTGTCTGACCAGCTGTCATTTTTATACTGAGGTGTTGGTGCATTGACTTGAGAGTTCCAATTAGTGGAGGTGATCAGAACACCATGAAAATCAAAGGATTTGGTCATTTGTAGCCATTTTCCCTCCCTTCTGACCACAATCCAATCCAACTTTATCCAATCCAACTTTATTTGTTAAGCACTTTAAAACAGCCAATGTTGACCAAAGTGCTGTACAGAAGAATAAACAAGACATCATAAACAGACACCATAACAGCTCACGCACAAAAATTACATATGAAATACAACAATAAATTAAAAGACATAAAACATGAGCAAAAATAATAGCCACGGAATAAAAGCAATCAAAATGACCTACATCAGTGTAGTCTGATCATCTCCATTGTGTTGGAATCAAAATACTTCACACATTCTGTCTCCCCTTCTTTCTCTCAAACATCCCTTGCTGCCAACTTTTAAGACTTAATGTTTGCTGTAAACTAATATCTACTTCGTGATTTAGATTTCATTCTACTTTCCATTTAACAGTAACTGTAAAACACAAAGTGCTGGAAAATCTCAGCGGGTCAGGCAGCATCTGTGGAGAGAATGGATAGACAACCTTTCAGGTTGAAATTCTTTGGACTTCTACTAACTGGGGCTTTGCCTGCAGCATGCACTTTCCTGCGGGTTTACCAGACCTTTTTATTGTTGCTGTTTGAAATTGCCGTGAGTCTAAAGTGTTAGTAATGGTTTTGATGGGGGTGCCATTTTGGGCCCCAACAGCATATGATTGACTGGGGATATAACTGAACCTTTTCTCCTGTGTTAGGTGAAGAAGCTACAAGCAGTATTGAAACCCATGATGCTTCGAAGACTGAAAGATGATGTGGAGAAAAATCTGGCTCCAAAGGAGGAGACCATCATTGAGGTGGAACTGACTAACATCCAGAAAAAGTATTACAGGGCCATCCTGGAGAGGAACTTCTCTTTCTTGGCTAAAGGAGCTAACCAGGCTAACATGCCAAACCTGCTGAATACCATGATGGAACTGAGAAAATGCTGTAACCATCCCTACTTGATCAATGGTGAGCCCATGTACCAAGCTCAATTTAATGCTGAATGCCCCATCATTGCCCCCGAATGCCTCCGCACCTCTGTTATCCATCGACAATTTGATCGCTGTCCCATTGGCAACTGCGCGTTCATTTCAGAGACTAATACACCCGATTTTCCTGTCTAAAATCCTCTGCTTCATCCTTGCTGTCCTTAAAACATACACCCACATTTTTCTTGAAATTCTCTCGTGTCTCTTTGGGCAACTTTGGGTCAGACTTTATTTGATGAAGCTCGTGTGCATTGCTTTGAAGGACATTTGGGAGCAGAATGATCGTCTTTCTTGAAGTGCAATGCATGTTGCTTTGCTGAGCCTTACAAAGTGGAATGCTCCGGGTTCAATTCCCAGTCAAAATTGCTAGCTGACATCTTAAGTGCCTACATGTGCCCAACTATTATAGGAAATTGTCCTACCACCACCTTTACATTGACCTGATGAGGTCCTCTGGTTAATGCAGATACATGGGTTAGTGTAGATAGGTACAGAATGGACATATTGGGTGGATTGCCGTGCTCTGTCTGTCTGATTCAAGTGTCAGGGACCTGTGAGTGCCAATATCTTTGGCAGTGGTTAAAGTAAAAGAGAGGGCATAAAAAGATCTTGAAAAAGTGCTGGTTCTGGGGAAATATGTAATGAATATTTTAATTTTGATTCCCGTTAGGTGCTGAGGAGAAAATCCTGGATGAGTTCCGTGAAGTGCACAATCCTGAGGCTCCTTATTTCCAACTGCAGGCCATGATCCAGGCTGCAGGAAAGTTGGTGCTGATCGACAAGCTGTTGCCCAAACTGATAGCAGGTGGGCACAAAGTGCTGATCTTCTCTCAGATGGTTCGCTGCTTGGATATACTTGAAGATTATCTCATCCACCGACGGTAAGCCGAGACGAGCTACCAGTCTCTGTGAGCTGGAGACAGGCCCTGTCTCTGTTTTAGTCGCTGCTTATTCATGTAAAGATTAATGGGAGTGAGAAGTAATTTGGATGTCTAGTATTTTGTTAAAAATGAATGCTTAACATTTTTGATGAACATTACAAGAACATGATCCTATTGAGATGTGATTGAAGGCTCCTAGGTTACTCTTTGGCACCAATCCAAGTGAATCAAAATGTCAAGCCTTTCTTACCTAGCTTTGCTGAAGTGTTTGAGCTCTCTAGAAGCAGCATTTGATAGATCCTTTGAGTGGGCAGACACAATACAATATAGACAGTCTATATTGCCAGTGGCCATTCAGTCGTACTTGCTGGATGTGTGTGATATTCAGCAAGTGATGTGTGTGATATTCTCACAGATGTCATCAACAGGTAGTAATGTTTATCCACCTCAGTTTGAATCAGATGTGCATATGGTCTCATTAGCTTGCTACTCTTACATTTCACCATGTCAGGGACTGGAGAAGACTACCTACACCCCACTGCCCGGCCATGTGTGTGACCCATCCCCTCCCCCTCCCCAGCTCCCCCGCTCATCGCACCGCGCGGGGGGCTTTGGCACTGTTTTCTCACGTCAGTCACGGCGAGGGCAGCCAGCAGGCTGCAGTCCACAGAGTCATATCAAGTAGGTTACTCTAGTATGTGCTATTATCTATATATTATAATTCCTGGCTCCATAGCTCCAGTGATAGAGAGAATGGATTTAACATTCCCGTTGTCTGCTCCCTGACCCATGACCTCTCTCACCTAGAAAGGCAAGTATGTCCACCCTCTAATTTGCATATTCTGACTTGGAAATACATTCCATTCCTCCATCATCAACGGCTATAAATCCTGTAAACCATTCTCACAGCATCCTTACTCTGTCCTATCCGGTGACAACGAGCCTGAGCAAAAGGTTGCTCACCACTGTCTTTTCAAGGGCAGGTCAGGAGAGCCCCTCAAAGTTGTCCTTTCCAACAACAGCTGTAACCCACAAATGAATTGGGGGGGGGGGGAAGCAAAGGGAGCTGCTGAGATGAGGCTGTGTCACCTCCTTTAGTTCTCTGAGATTCTTTGTGCATGCACATAGGTTCACGTGTTCTAATTCTGGTGATTTCTACATGTTTAAGGTACACCTATGAGCGGATCGATGGCAGGGTACGGGGGAACTTGAGACAGGCTGCCATTGATCGCTTCTCCAAACCAGACTCGGACCGCTTTGTGTTTCTGCTGTGCACCAGGGCAGGAGGTCTTGGTATTAATCTTACTGCTGCAGACACTTGTATCATCTTTGATTCGGATTGGAACCCACAGAACGACCTGCAGGTGAGTCTTGCAGGGAGCCGCACAGGGGAAGTTCCTGCAGCTAATGGATCTCCCCCAGACACTGCTCTGTGCTCTGATGCTCGAAGCACCCTGTCACGTGCTCTGTGGAGCTGCCTTGTGATTCCTGACCTCACAAATCCTTTGAGGGTATCGGATAGATTTCATTGCAGTAAATTAGTTGACAAAGCAGAAAGGCTAATTAAGAATTCTTTAAGCTGTACAACAGAAATAATGAGGTTTAATTGATGGGTGTCAAATTAGGAGCCGTCTAGACATGCTGAACAGAAAGGATCCATTTCCTTTAGTAGATAATTGTGTAAATAGGATGCAGGGATTTAAATTTATTAATAGAACGATTGAGGGAGTTGAAGAAACACCCAAAAATCATTTAATCAGCAAACCCTGAAATGGGTGGAAACTCTTGCCACTGTGAAAGCACAGGTGGCTGGACATGAGAAGAGCCCCAAACATCAGGGCCACAGACAAGGGGCATGTGGGGTTAACATGAGGTCTCTTTTGGCAGCATGGACACAGTACCCACAAAATGGGACTTCTGCTATCATTTTATTTGTTTTTATTGCTCCAATGCCGATCCCACCATACACTGTGGGGACGTACTGGACACTTTCCATCTGATAAATGGAAACTTCTGAAGGAAATATTGACATATCCATACCTAAATAACGTCTAGAGAGGCTGTGGTGGGGCCAAGAATGTAAGGTTTGTTATTGTATTCCCTTCACCAATGTGTTTCCTCCTCTCCAAGCATTTGATATACGATTGCTCGGAATCTTGGAGATTGCCATAACCTTTTATTGTCTCTAGGCTCAGGCTCGTTGTCACCGGATAGGACAGAGTAAAGCAGTTCAAGTGTATCGCCTCATAACCCGTAACTCGTACGAGCGAGAGATGTTCGACAAGGCCAGCCTCAAGCTGGGTCTAGACAGAGCAGTCTTGCAAGCAATGAACCGCAGAGGAAACACCAACGGGGTAAGGTGGTCTGGTGCAGTACTGAATCTACAGTTATTTGAACTCTTTGTGTTGGACACGTTGTATTTTGTGGGGCTGGCGATGGCAATGGCACAAATTTGAAGCGTCTGCTGGATCAGGGCCCAACATGTCAATCAGGGTTATTGCAGGCAAATGTAATATGGAGGCAATTATACATGGAGAACACAAACGTGTCAGAGATAACTGAGACATGACTACAGTAATATCAGGACTGGGACAACAATAACTATGGCAGTAGGATAAAAGCATGCCGCTATAAGGAAGGCAAAAATAGAATCTATTTGAATCAAGATACAGGATTTATTGCAAAAATGGGTGCAGTTTGCAGACATTTAATAATGGGACAAAAGTAGACTGAAATATGCAAACAAATCAGGAATAGGAGGATTTCAACCGCCCTGATATTAGTTTGAAAGAAAAGGTCGCTGAAGGTGTAAAAGAATGGAATTCATACAATGTATATTGGATTCCTTTCTAGCCCAGTGTTTAGTACGTAGACACAAGGAACTACAGATTCTGATTCGCCAAAAAAGATACAAAGTGCTGGAGTAACTCAGTGGGTCAGGCAGCATCTCTGGAGAACATGGATAGGGATAGGTGGGTGGGGTTGGGGGCGGTGACAAAACTGGAAGAGTTGTGGGGTGGGCCAAAGTCTGGCAAGTGATAAATGGATTTAGATAAGTGTGAGGGGGGGGTGGGGGTTGATTGGAAGATGGTTGGACAAAGGGCAGAGATGAAAAGATATGGAAGTGTAAGATTTGTATAGAAGAGGTATGAAATGCAAAGCCAGAGGAAAGAATATAGATGGAAGGGGATGGGTCCAACCAAGGAAGTCTTGTCATTAGGTTTAGTTATGGGGAATGAACCAGATAAATATAATAAGTAAAAAAACCTATTCTCCTGTTTTCTCCCCATAATCTTTGACACCCATACTGATCAAGAATCTGTCAATCTCCGCTTTAAAAATTCCTAATGAGTGAATACCCAATGATTCTGGTAGCAGCCAATCCAACTTTTGGTTCTCTCAATTGTAGGGAGAGCAATTGGGTGAATGGGAAAGTCAGCTTATGAAAATCCATTTCCAGTAAAATCTCACAGGGCTGTAAGCATTCCCTGTCATCCACCCAACTCGCCCTCAACCCTTTTACATCGCCTTGTTTTGATGGTCAGAGCTGCTCCGTTGAAACAACTGTTTGTTTTAGACTGTGTGCCTCCCTGTGCAGGTGCAGCCATTGTCCAAGATTGAAGTAGAGGATCTTCTTCGTAAAGGAGCATATGGAGCCCTAATGGATGAGGAGGATGAAGGATCAAAGTTTTGTGAAGAAGACATTGACCAGATCTTGCTTCGGCGAACTCGCACAATCACCATTGAATCAGAAGGGAAGGGTTCAACATTTGCAAAGGTTAGAAGTAGCATTCAGGCACAACTCAATGGCTGCAACTCAACGTAGCAACCAAGAGTTAATGATTTGCTGGCGAGG
Organism: Leucoraja erinaceus; assembly: GCF_028641065.1. NCBI lineage: Eukaryota > Metazoa > Chordata > Chondrichthyes > Rajiformes > Rajidae > Leucoraja > Leucoraja erinaceus. The sequence goes on from NC_073397.1 coordinate 1,456,398, forward strand.
CATTTTGATAGCTCAGTAGAATATTTTAACAGCAGTGTTACTGGAAGGGGGAGGGAAGAACAGAATGATCACAATACCCTGTCTTGTGTGGACTGAACTTTGATCAAATGCAGCTCTTTTAAATAGTTGGCTTCTTAACCAGGAAATAGGCAGAGAGAGAGGAGCATCGGAAGGAAGCAATTAAACTGGACACAAACATAGTTCACTACCTCCGTTTAATTAATTACTCATTAAACATCAACACATTAGCGAATCTCAGCCAAGTTATTTGAGAGCCACCTGCACAAATAAAGTCACCCTTTGAGGAGGGAAGAATGGTATCTCAGAGCACTGCCTGAGGTTGACTGTGGAGCACAGGGTAGTGCTGACCTTGGCAGTCTCACCTCAGCCCCTCTTCCTGAACATTAACAAACTTGCTTCACGGGTCATTTGCGATCACTTACAGGTTCATGAATCAGCATTGGTTCTGTCTATTCTAATTCTGTATCTGTCTGAATCAGTGCATTTATTCAAGTTTGTTTCCAGCATTCTGCTAAACCTGTGCACTCACAGCCAACTACCGATGTTTGAGCAATCCTCTGTCCACCCTCTCGGGCAGTGTCCTGACTGCATAATTTAATATCACTGGCGCATCCAATTAATATTTTTGTCGGTTGCATGAATTGCTTACAGCTCCTTAACAAGTACACCTTCGGTACTCTGATGTGATTTGTTTCTGCTTCAGGCCAGTTTTGTAGCTTCGGGCAATAGGACGGACATCTCCCTGGATGACCCCAACTTTTGGCAAAAATGGGCCAAAATTGCAGAGCTGGATATAGAGTCAAAGAACGGCAAGGTAAGTGCCCCTGACAGGTACTGTCCTTGAGCAGGTGCCCACACGTATCATTAGTGCAGAAGATGACGATCAATGGATATTCTTGGCAGTGGGTATGTAACTGGTTGTGGCCACGTCCATCTATTCCTGCTTGACTCCCCAGCCTAATGGCTCACCTGAGGTATCTGTAATGCGACAGACATCCACTGAAAGTGGCAACACAGGTAAATAGTGGTAAGGAAAGTGTACGGCATACTTGCCTTGATTGTCCAGGGTATAAAATACATGAAGTCATTTTGCAGCTGTAAATAACTTTGGTTAGGCAGCATTTGGAAGTATTGTGTACAATGCCGTTTGCCCCATTACAGGAAGCTTGTGGAGTTTTGTGAAGAATGCAGAAGATGTTTACCAGGATGCGGCCTGGATTGGAGGGTATTCGCTATCAGAAGAGGTTGAATGGACATATTGTTTTCTCTGGAGACTTGGATGCAAAGGAGAGACCTGATATTAGTTTATAAAATGATGAGAGGCACAGATAGGGTCGATATTAATTTCCCCCAGGGTGGTAATGTTAATACTAGAAGGAATAGCTTTAAGGAAGCGGGGGAAAGTGTAATGGAGATCTGTGAAGCAAGTTTTTTTTTACAGTGGTGGGTATCTGGAACATACTGCCAGGGAGATAGTAGAAGCAGATACAGCACTGACGTTTGAGTGGTATTTAGACAGGCACATGAACAGGCAGAGAATGGAGGGATTAGTTTAATTTGACAACATGTTGGCACACACATGATGGGCCAGAAGGCTTGCTTCTGTGCCATAGACTGCAGAGCAGGGCAGCCGTGCTGTCCTGTCACATGCTCACTACAGGACGGCCTTCCTGCAGTCAGAAACTGAAGCTTCACTGTGGTTGGCAAGCATCTTATTGTTAAAATGTTCAGCCTGTGCACATTTCCTTATTTAGATAGATATTGAATGTCTAGTGCCCCTCAGCCAGCTCATCAAAAGACGACTGTTTGCCTTCTGTATAATGTTGTGTTTTGAGTTGTTACTGCATACTTTAGAGGAGGAGGAGGAGGAGAAGGAGAAGGGCATGATCAGTGGGTGACTGGAAGTTGTGCTACGTTGGAGAGGGGACAAGGACTCTAGGCTACGGAACTAGAGATAGTCAAAAGGACGTTATCAAGGTCAGGTACCGCAAAGTCAAGATGCTGGAATCAGAAGCAAGCACTTTCAATTTAATGCTTTAGGAATTTGGAGTACATTTGCCCAAGACTAGAGTGAAAGGTGTGTGATTAGGATTGTATAAATCTTGAGTTGGTGGAGTATATATGATGCAAGCAGGGGCTCAGGAAAAGCCAGGAACTGGAAACGAGGCCATGTAGTTGAAGAGATCGGGTCTCCATTATTGCACATCATGAGTCACGGCAGTGAACGGGGTTGATATTGATTCTCCTCTCTCTGGACATCTTGCACACAGGACAGTTTGGTCATCGACACACCACGTGTCAGGAAACAGACCAAACACTACAATTCGTTTGAGGATGATGAATTGATGGAGTTCTCTGAGCTTGACAGTGATAGTGAAGATAAACCTTCAAGGTCTCGCCGTCTCCACGACAAGACACGGCGGTATCTCCGGGCCGAATGCTTTCGGGTGGAAAAGAACCTGTTGATATTCGGGTAAGTGTTGATTTAACTGGATTTATTGAATATAAACTGAAATGAGTTGTTTCATTGTTGCCTACCAGAACATCCCATGTACTTTATAACTATTCAAGTGAAGTTGAAATCCAATCCCTGTTGTAATATTGGAAATCTGACAGACAGTGCAATACCCGTGTGGCGAGTTCCCAGAAAAGAAGCAGTGATTGACCTAGTACGTGGACATTCTATCTTCATGATTGCGTCTTGTTGTCTACTGAACGCTGGAGGGAGGGAGGTTTGTTCAGAGAGGGCAGCAGAAATCTATCCCATGAGATGGACTTTGATGCTGGTGCTTCTTGTAAGCAAAGCCCATGAGGCCAAGATTCTTCACTGTGTATTTTGCAGAGATAGATCACATCTGAATTGGCCTGATTGGTTACCAATTTTTAACCATGGCTCCAAACTTTGCAGCAGATTGGCTGTAGTCTTGCTTCACGCTTGCCAGGGTGATGTGTGAGATGGGGAACTCTGGGCTACTGTTGCCTACAGTGCTGGTGGACTGTGTTGCAGGTGGGGGCGATGGAAGGACATCCTGTCGCATGGACGCTTCAAATGGCACTTGACAGAGAAGGACATGGAGACCGTTTGTCGCACCCTCCTGGTCTATTGCCTGAAGCATTACAAAGGAGACGAGAAGATTAAAAGTTTCATCTGGGACCTTATCACTCCTACAAAAGATGGACAGAATCAAGCACTGCACAATCACTCAGGTATGTGAGCCAGAGGCTAGAAACAAAGGGAAGGGGGAGGCCCGGTAGATGTTTGGCTTCAGTGCAAGAGTGGTGAGGGTGGAAATATTTGTTTTGGATATACGATTCAGTTCACACTGAATAACAGCACATTTTGGACAATTTCCTGCAGGGTTGTCAGCTCCTGTGCCCAGGGGCAGGAAAGGCAAGAAGCTGAAAACCCCACTGTCCCAACCAGAGCTGAAGAACGCTGACTGGATGGCCAGCTGTAACCCAGAGGTGCTTTTCCATGATGATGGCTATAAGAAACATCTCAAACAGCACTGCAACAAGTGAGTGTAAACAGGGACATGTGTGAGAGGGGGTCGGTATACGTGCACCACTTGCCCGAGGAGGGGGGGAGGGGGGGGCTGGCTGCATGTGGGATGGAAGTCAGGTTTAAGGAGCTGTTTGGGAGGTTTTGCGTGGATGCTGTGATATACATAACTGTCTGCATGTGTGCCATTTGGTTACCCCAATTGCATGTAAAGAAGTGAGATTTTTTTTTCTTAAACTATGCAAACATTCTAATATTTGGGTACAATTGTAATTTGGCCAGATTAGAATCTCTTGTATTTCTCAGTGATGGACCTCATTGCTGTACAGTGACATCCTGTCAGCCTGGTCAAGCACACTTCAGCCCAAGAAGCAATGTGTAGGCAGAGATATTCCTCCTTCCTGTTCTTGAGATTTATGTGGTTGTCCACAGGGTCTTGCTGAGAGTCCGAATGTTATATTATCTCAAGCAGGAGGTGCTGGGGGAGGCCGCTGACAAAGCTTTGGATGGTGTTGATGCAAGGTACGTCACATAGCACAACCACTGCAGTGTGGAGGGTAAAGGGACGTCCTGTTCAGTGCTGAGCCAGTCGGATTAAGGTGGCCTGCTCCTCATGAGGTTTCTTCAAGTTGAACATTGTTTAAATTTGGCAGGAATTCCTTGCTCTCTCTGCAAACTGACGTATAACGTTGGATGACAGCATGATAGAGCTGGACTGCACTGTCCATGTCCGTTTCCTTTGGCCCTCTGCTTCCAATATACAACTTGGGAAACGGAGAAACTGTTTCCAGTGTCACACAGGTTGTTGCCTGTGATCGCGGGGTGATGCCTGTATGGTCGTGAGTAGCCCAAAGTCCCCTCTCTCTTCATCACACCTTGGTGTACAGTAAGCTGGAAGTCTGGATGCCCGAGGTTGACTACAAGAGGTCATGGCCCAAAGAGTCGCACCTTTTTCTGGTCGCCGCTGGATTTTCAACATGTTGAACATTTTCGGCCACCTGCTGCGACTATGACGGGTGCCAGCAAGTCGCCGAAAACATCGCGTAAGTGGGACAGGCCCTAAATGGCAAAAGATGCAACATATTTTACAGAGAATTACATGATCTGAAAAGGCAGTGGGAGTGATTCAAAGCAGATTTCAAGAAGTGGTTGCATAAATATTTGAGGGAAAACACAGCGTAGTGGATTAGGGCCACAGCAGGAGTAGGAGGTCAATCAATCAATCAACCTTTATTGTCATCTTGCAAAGCAACAATTGTACAGTGCAAAATGAGAAGACGTTTCCCAGGGAATACCGGAGCATCCCACATAAATCTTAAACATTTCACACATAAATAAAAACAATCCAGTCCCTGATGAAACAGTACAAATAGTTAAACAGCAGATAAAACAGCAACATTAAAATACAGTGAAAACAGTCATTAATGTGTCCAGGGCAGCTGATTTGAGTGGACAATGCCAGAGTTATTAAATTGTCAGTGCAAAGCAGCAGAATCAGGTGGAGTGACTGTTTAGCAGCCTCACAGCCTGTGGCAGGAAGCTGTTTAGCAGTCTGGTAGTCCGGGCTTTGATGCTACGGTATCGCTTGCCTGATGGCAGGAGATCCAGATGTGTGTGGAATGGGGTGCAATTTGTCCTTAGCTATTCTCAGAGCTTTTTTCAGACAGCGGCTCTGGAATAGTTCATGTACCGAGGGTAGGGAGATGCCAATGATCCTCTCCGCTCCCCTCACTACCCTCTGCAGAGTCTGAGCAGTTACAGTTGGAGTACCACGTGCTCATGCAGTGCGTGAGTACAGACTCCACCGTGCCCCTGTAAAAAGTCCTGAGGATGTTGGTGGGGAGTGAGGCCTGTTTGAGTTTCCTCAGGTAGTGCAGTCGCTGATGGGCCCGTTTGACAATCCCAGTGTTGTTCCTCGACCAGGTGAGTGTCTGAAATTTGCACTTCGAGGAACTTTATGCTCTCCACTCTCTCCACCGTGGTGCCACTGATGTTGGGTGTGTGTTTTGGCTGCGACCTCCTGAAGTCGACAATCATCTCCTTTGTTTTGTCGACGTTTAATGCTAAATTGTTGTTGCCGCACCAGTCCACTAGTTGTTTCACTTCCTCCCTGTACATTGATTCATCATCTCCGCTGATGAGTTCCACCACTGTTGTGTCGTCTGCAAATTTTATGATCTTATTGTCCCTGAATCTGGCAGCACAGTCATGTGTGAGCAGTTACAAATAGCTAGCACATGCATAATGGGCAGAAAGGTTTATTCTATTATTATTATTGAATGCTCTACTTCAATGACCCTAGAATATGGCAACACCAATACCAAGCAATGAACAGGGAAATTGGAGGAGATGACGGAAGGAAAAAGATGAAGGGAACTATTTAAAAAATGCCTAAGGGCATTTAACACTAAAGTTCCAATCACCAAGTTATTTTAATGCCTGTTAGTGTAAAAGCTATCAAAATATCCCACAAGTGCTCAACCTTCCCTTTAAGAACTTATGTTTAAATAATTTTGTGGTGATCTAAATGAGGCGCTCTAAGTCATGAGATACAAAGGGAATGTATTTAACTCATGATTCCAGTACCAGGGAGTCATAACTTTATGATTAACACAAGGTCTTTCGAGGTGACATCAGAAGCACTTCCCACGCCAAAGGAAGTGAAATTTGTAACTCTCCCTCAGGCAGGGTCGCAGAGTGAGACATAAAGAGAAGTGTTTTGTTGGGGGCTGATGAATGAAAAGTCTCGATTCTCAAATTACTTTTATTAATTATTTCTAATGGCATTGAATTATTTTGTCCATCTCTCTGTGTTATTATGTCCCTCTTTGTTGCCATGTGTCTGCCTGTCTGTATGTTACATGAGCTCTATCTCTCTCACTGTCTTACCCGTTCTGCCTTGTTTTCCTCTCTCTTCACCACATCTTGGTGTATAGTAAGCTGGAAGTCTGGATGCCTGAGGTTGACTACAATGATATCCCAGTTGAATGGTGGGATGGAGATTGTGACAAGTCCATGCTCATTGGAGTTTACAAACATGGTAAGCCTGTGTTTGAGGTTTTGTATAACTTGGCGAAAAACAACCTCAAAGTAATTCATTACTCTGAATCTGGTTGATGTATTGTGCTAGATATCTATATTCTAATGGCTATAAATGTATCTGCTATAGTGTTAGATAATAGACCAAGAGAAACTATTAATTTGGAATTTGAAGTGTTTTTGGTAAAGAGTGCTTTTCTTTTTATAAACCTCACAGTATTGGGCACTTCAGAAAATTCAAGATAATCAAAGTCAATCTAGTTCTGAAAAAAAAACATCAGGGACTTTTGAGACATTCAAAATGTACTACAGATGAAGGGTCTCGACCCGAAACGTCACCCATTCCTTCTCTCCAGAGGTGCTGTCTGTCCCGCTGAGTTACTCCAGCATTTTGAGTCTACCTACACTTCTTTGTACATTGTGCCTTGGATAAAGGGGAACCACTGGATGTAGTGTATTCAGATTTCTAGAAGGCATTTGATAAAGTGCTACATGATTTTTATTGAGAGCAAGCTTATGGTGTGGGAGATGATGTTGGTAAGGACAGAGGAATAGCTGGCTAACAGGAAAGGGAGCATAGGTACACAGTACAAGGGTAGTTCTGGTTGGTAATGAGGGGGTGCCACACAGATCGATGTTAAAGCCTGAACTTTTTATGATTCATATAAATGGCTTAGCTGGTGATTAAATTTGTTAATACAAAAAAAGATGGATAGGTGACGTGTGAAGAGGGTGAATAAAAGATCTGGCAAATAGAATGTAACGTGAGAAAATGGGCATTTTGACTATTTTGGCTGGAGAAAATAGCCTAATAACCCTAGATTTACAAAAAACTAGTAACTTGGAAACCTAAGAGAATGTCATTGCTTATTGTGCGGGAATTGAATACCAAAGTTGGGAGGCCATGCTTCATTGGCTATAGGTGAGATTACATATGAAAAACTAAACAGTGTCAGTATTTGTAGTTTAAGAAGGAACTGCAGATGCTGGGAAATCAAAGGTGCATAAACACATAAACATCCTACAAATACTGAGGTAGACAAATATGCTGGAGAAACTCAGCGGGTGCAGCAGCATCTATAGTGCAAAGGAAATAGGCAATGTTTCGGGCCGAAACGGGTCTGAAGAAGGGTTTCTGCCTGAAACGTTGCCTATTTCCTTCGCTCCATAGATGCTGCCTCACCCACTGAGTTTCTCCAGCATTTTTGTCTACCTCAGTATTTGTAGGATGTTTATGTGTTGGAGCAATTCAGAGATCTTCTGACGAATGCCTGAATTGGTGGTTTTCTTATGGAGAAACATTGGGCAGGCTAGGCTGGTATCCACTGGAGTTAGAGTAAAGGCAACAACTGACACATACAAGACCCTGAGAGGTCTTGACAGGGTGAATTTTGAGAGGACAAGGGTTCGTTGGTTAAAAATAACGGATCGCCTAGAGAGCATCAATACTTACATGGATTCCCAGGAGTGCCAATTTTCACAGAGGGATTTGTAGGAGGTTCCCAGGAATGTCTCAGTATTCATGAGGTCACTATGATTCTCTCAGTATTTACAGGCACTTCCTAGGAAGTATTTACAGGGGTTCCTGCGGGATTTTGCAGTATTTGCAAGGATTTCACTGGGTGTGTCTGAGAATTTGCTCTGATTCCTGGGAATGTCTCATATCCCCAAGGAGATCCTGCGTTTGGCAGCAATTACCACGGGGTCCCAAATGCCTCAGTATTTGCAGGAGTGCCTGAGGGAGCATGTGGGCTGACTTGGAGATTTGGATTCACCTATGTTTTGATTTAAAACACACACTTGTGGGAGATTTGTGCTTGTGGGAGTAACGCAACTGAAACGTTGACCAATTGCCAGATAGTTTCAGCTATGTGGACGCTGGCTGAGCAGACTGACTGGCCTCGCTGGATTGGATTGCATTCAATTTATTGTCATTGTCTCATAAGAAACAATGAAATGGATTTTCCTTGCAGTCATAAAAAAAATTAAAAAGCACAAACACAGAAGTCCACGACACAACACAACCCCACAGTGGCACCAAAGTTAGGGAAGGAACCAAAGTCCAGCCAGCCTCCCCGCCGATCTTGCCAGATGTTCACCCGTGGTTGGGGCCTCCCGAGCACCCCGCAGTCGCCGCCATGGGCGGCCCGATGCTCAGGCTCTCTCGCCGGGAACGATGGAACCCCGACGGTAAGGCATCGCCCACCCCGCGATATATCCAGCGCTGCACCGCCACTGCTGGAGCTCTGGTCGGTCCCAGTAGGTAGGCCGGGGGGGGGGGGGGGGATGTCGCGACTCGAACCATCGTCACCCCCCCTCCAGGAAGGGACTGAAGGACGGTATCCCCCTTACCGTACCCTCTTCCCCCCCCCCCACATAAAACACAAAATATCCCCCCAAAAAACGCACTTCTAACATAACAAAAAACAAAAAAGATACCGGACTGAAGGTGGAGGCAGCCATGACAGCGCCACCGGATGTCCATCATTGTGACAGTGTCCTCCAGTCATAGGGACACTCACCCGCCCAGTTTGTAGAGGTTGGGACAATAGATGAGGGGTTCCCTCATGGTTTATTACTACATACAACATAGAACCAGCGACACGGATCCCTGGTGCCTGCTGCTTCTATGTTGTATGTTGTAATAAACATGAGGGAACCCCTCATCTATTGTCTGTCCCGTACCTACAAGAAAGGCACAGAGTGCAGGAGTAACTCAGCAGGTCAGGCAGCATCTCTGGAGAAAAAGGATGGGCTGTTAGACGAAAACGTTGGAGCCGGAAAGATATGTTTAAGGAGGAATATTAGTGATAATGTTGTGGCTGTGATTCCTGATGCACCTGTTTGCCATGGGTGGGACTTTCTCCAGTTGGACTCTCAAGCCGTTTGTTCCATCCACCGAGACCTGACTCTTTCTCTTTCCAGGTTATGAGCGATATAATGCGATGAGAGCTGACCCAGCACTCTGCTTCCTTGAGAGGGTGGGCATGCCTGATGAGACCTCACTGGCAGCCGAGCAAGGAGGTGTTGACCTGCCAGCAGACATAAGCGAAGGGTAAAACATTGCCATCTGTTGAGGGTGGGGTAGTTGAAGAGATGTTTACTGCTGATTCTGAACACCAACTCCTGTGAAAATCCTTTGCTTAAGAAGGAACTGCAGATGTTGGAAAATCGAAGGTAGACAAAATTGCTGGATAAACTCAGCAGGAGAAGAAGGGTTTCGGCCCGAAACGTTGCCTATTTCCTTCACTCCATAGATGCTGCTGCAACCACTGAGTTTCTCCAGCACTTTTGTCTACCTGTGAAAGTCCTTCCAGGTTCAAACTCCACTCAGGAGCTTAAATTTATAAAAGGTCACGATACAGGGGGAGGCCATTCAACCCGTATCTGTACCTCTGAAAGAAGCTCCTCATCCTGGATCACTACCAGCTCCCGTTTAAAAGAAATTTTGGAATTAGTTTGTAGCTTGTCAGATACAGAATGTCAAGTCTTGACAACACTGTGAAAGTTATTGCTCATCACTTTTTCCCGGGATTGTACATCTCTGACCTTGCACCTGACTGCAGAAAGAGTTTCCCTCTTCTTTGAAGAATTCTGTCAGGTCACCCGTTAACCCCATCTGTCAGGTCACCCCATTACCCCTTTCCAGGAACACGGGTGATTCAACATGTCCTAATCCAAGAGGTGCTTGTTGCTGGTCACCTGCAAGACTTCCTCACATCCCATCCTCAGCCCCACAACACTGCTGGGAAGTATTATGCTGATACCTCCAATGGTCCAGCTGAGGTATTGCATTCTCTTGCTCCAATTATAAACCCAAGTAACCTAAACTCTTTAAACCTTTGTATCAACTTGCTCTGCCAGCCTCGAAGGTTTGTCAACAAGAGCTCCCAGGGCTCGCTGCTCATCCATACCTTTCCAGGCTGGCCGTTAATGCAGCCTACCCTGTCAACCATCCCAATTTACTGCACATCCACAGTATTACTGAGAGCGCTGTCTGGCCTGATGCCCTGGTAAGCACAGGGCTGTTGTGGCCAAAGCTGCCACACTGTTCGAACAAGGCTGGGCTATTGTCCAGCCTCCAGCCCAACACTCCTCCATTGCTCAGTGCCATTTCCAATAAACAAGTTAACTAGTCATTTATCTTGTTGCTGCCCACCTGCATAATAGTCATTAGCTGAAACTGAGTGACGACGTGAAGAGGCTGATGGGTGTATGAGAGGTCTCTGTCCTGCCCCAGCTGCTGTGTGCACTTCTGCCCACGTTCTCCAGGGCACTCTTCCCAGCCATTCAAAGCATAAACAGAATGAATAGCAATTCAATGAGTCATGTAGCACGAAATCAGACCCTGCAGCCCAATTCATCCATGCCAACCAACTCACCTAACTGAGCTTGTTCTATTTGCCTGTACTTGGCCAACATTCCTTTATTATCCCTGTGGCTGTCAAAATAGGTTTTAAATGTTGTAAATTGTATCTATTGCTGCCACTCCCTCTGGCAGCCTGTTCCACCACTCAGTTTTGATAAGGTTTCCCTTTGAATACCCTGTAAAATGCTGCCCTTTCACCATTCTCATTCAAATCGTTGAACACAGATGGCAAATACTAGTAGAGCCAGCACCAATCCCTGCAGTACACTGCTGGTCTCAGGTCCGCAGTCTGAAAGATAATTCCCTGCTACCACCTCTAACTCCAACCACCAACTGGCTACCATGGGTCCCATGATCTAACTTTCCAAAGCAATCCACCACGTGGGACCTTGTCAAAGGTCTTGCAAAGACCTAGTTCATGTAGACATTGTCTACTGTCCTGACTTCCATCAGTTATTTGTGATCTCTGATTTCATTGAAATGGTCATTCTCTCTGTCCTGAATTATAGGGTTGACCTTTGTAAAGGTGATGACTCCGAGTTGAAGTCTGATGGCCAGTTCAAAGATCAGCCAGATGTGAGTAAAATGTCTTGATACTCTATGATACATGATGTTTTTTTTTTTTAATCCAGTGTTTGGCCTTCACTTGCATGTATTACTTCAAAGTTCTCCCTGTTCTTCCGGAAGGGACATGTTCTCTCCGCCCCACCAGAGTACAGATCGACAGCCTGGCTTCTGACTATTTCTGATGGTGTGCTACCAGGGTGTCAGGAGAGATAATGGAGAGCAGGCATCCTGTGTAATCCCTTGCAGGGATGCCGACACCATGGAACAGTGCAGTACGGGAAGAGGCCTCTTAAACTCCACTATTGTATCTGCCTCCACCACCACCCCCAGCAGCACTTTCTAGCGCACTTGTGTGTAAAAAAACAAACACCCCATGCATATCTTGCCAGCTTTGCCCTTCCCACCGTAATTGCCCTTCCCACCTGCCCTGTGGTCTTTGACATTTCCACCCTGAGGGAAAAGGTTCTGACTGTCTACTCTATCTTTGTCTCAAATTTGTGAAGATTTTAGAAACAGGTCTTTCAGCAGTGAGATCTCAATTCAGCATTTCATTAAATGATACCTGTTCTGTATTTGCCTTGGTCACCTATCTGAACAGATCCCTTGCATCTACCAGTATAGTATAATGTCACGTGTACCGAGGAGCAGTTAAAAGCTTTTGTTGCATGCTATCCAGTCAGAAGAAAGACAATACGTGATTACAATCGAGCCGTTTAAAGTGTGTAGACACATGACTAGTGAATAACGTTTAGTGCAAGAATAAGCCAGCAAAGTCCGATCAAGGATAGTGCGAGGATCACCAATGAGCCTCGGACTCTACATCGTTTTGCAAGGGAGATTTTCTTACCTCCTCTGTGAAAATGAGCTCAATTTTTTAAGATTATGTCCACTTGATGGTCATTTTCCAATTATATTACTACCTATTTTATTAAATCATCAACATCTGTGAGATCATTCTCGATCTTCTGTGCAAAGGGAATAGAAACAGTCTTTTCAATTTATGCTCATAATGTAACCTGTAATGTTATTCCACCTAGGCCATTATATCCTTCAGGTGATATGATGTCCCTGTATTCTATAACTTGGACAGTAATAGAGGTTCTGAACTCTAACTCCCTCTTAGACCCAATTACACTGTCATCTACAGTAATTTAATCATGTGTTATTAAAGGAACTGACCATGGGTTAACAGCAGCATTGCACGATGTGGTCATCCTGTCTTTAGTAAGCAGGAAGGTGGGTTGCTCTTGTAAGCTTAAATGTTGTGACGGGCAAGATCACAATCTGATATTAATAATAGGGGTAGCAACAGTAGGCTGGGTGGTGTGTGATAGCATCACCAGTAATGTCCATGGCAGGAGGAGGGCAGGATGGAAAACTACTACTTGAAGCATGACCCCTAACTTCCCATTTCCTGCTCTTACACACCAACCACAGATGAACAAAGGAGGAGGACTGACTGAAACATTATTTCCTTCCACCACAGTGAAGAATATTGATTCCACTGTGGTGGATGTTCATGTTGTATTCTATTGTGTATTGTGCTCTTTTTGATTGTTTGGCTCCATGGTAAATCAAATTCCACTTTACCTTAACTGGTGCATGTGGCAATAAATGTGAACTTGAACTTACTTATTGTTTTTGTTGACTTACAGGAAGATGTAAATTCCTGCATTGAATCTGGGATTTTGGAGAAAGGGGAAGACTCAATTTTAGGTAAGATACAGTGTCCTCCATAATGGTTGGGACAAAGACCCTATATTTAATTATTTGCCTCTGGACTCCACAATTTGAGATTTGTAATAGAAAAATAAATCACATGTGGTTAAAGTGCACATTGTCAGACTTTAATAAGGGTCATCTTTATACATTTTTGTTTCACCATGCAGTGTTTATACATAGTTCCCCCCATTTCAGGGCACTATAACGTTTGGGACACAGCAATGTCATGTAAATGAAAGTAGTCATATTTAGTATTTTGTTGCATATCCTTTGCATGCAATGACTGCTTGAAGTCTACGATTCATGGACATCACCAGTTGCTGGGTGTCTTCTCTGGTGATGCTCTGCCAGACCTGTATTGCAGCCATCTTTAGCTTATGCTTGTTTTGGGGGCTAGTCCCCTTCAGTTTTCTCTTCAGCATATAAAAGACATGCTCAATTGGGTTCAATTGGGATTGACTTGGTCACTCATTAATTGACCATTTTTTAGCTTTGAAAAACTCCTTTGTTGCTTTAGCAGTATTTTGGGGTCATTGTTTTGCTGTAGAATGAACCACCGGCCAATGAGTTTTGAGGCATTTGTTTGAACTTGAGCAGATAGGATGTGCCTATACACTTCAGAATTCATTACGCTACTACCACAAGCAATTGTATCATCAATGAAGATAAGTGATCCAGTACCTTCAGCAGCCATACATGCCCAGGCCATAACACCCCCACCACCGTGTTTCACAGATGAGGTGGTATGCTTTGGATCTTGGGCAGTTCCTTCTCTCCTCCATATTTTGCTCTTTCCATCACTCTGATATGTTAATCTTCGTCTCATCTGTCCACAAGACGTTTTTCCAGGCGTGTGGTTGCTCTTTTAAGTACTTCTTGGCAAACTGTAAGCTCTCTTATACCTGCACGAAGGAGGCAATTAAACACACGAGCAATTACAAACACCAGTGAAGCCATGTGTCCAAAACATTATGGTGCCCTGAAATGGGAGGTCTATATATAAACACAGCTGTAATTTCTACATGGTGAAACCAAAATGTATAAAAATTGCCTTTATTAAAATTGGACTTTGTGCACTTTAACTACATGTGATTTTTTTCTATTACAAATCTCAAATTGTGGAGTACAGAGGCAAATAAATAAATGATGGGTCTTTGTCCCAAACATTATGGAGGGCACTGTATATAAATGGTGAGTGGTTTGTGTTGGTGTAAGTGACACCAAGTGTACAGTTTTGGGAAAGACCATTCGGCCCACGTTGTCTGTGCTTCTGTTTACAGTCCTTTTAAGCCCTTCTCATCCTGTTTCATCTCAACCTAATGTTAAAGTCAAGGTGTCTCAGTTCATCACCATTCCTTCGCACCTTACCATTTGCTGGTCCAACCCCTATTGATCTCGCTTCACAATTGTCCGGGTTAAAATGGTGATGCTGCATTTGTTACCAGTAACCCAGATGAACTGACCCAAGTTTCGATTCCACCATGGCAGCGGTAACATTTAAACTATAATAATATTCTACATTTAGCAAACTTAAGTGTTGATGTTGATCACTATAAACTTGTGAAACTCATGGAGTCCATCGAAGATCTTCAGAGGAGGTTATCTGCCACCCTTACTGGTGATGCAGCCATCCAATTTCCTCGACCGCAGAACCATACAATTTCCCTCTACTAATACTTTACTCTGCCTAGCGGAGCTGTTCCTCACCCTTAACATCTTCTTCTCCCACTTCCTCCAAGACCCAGGTGTAACTATGGGCACCCGCATGGGCCTCAGCTATGCCTGCCTCTTTGTAGGGTACGTTGAGCAATCCCTGTTCCAGGCATGTACTGGCCCTATCCCCAAACTCTATCTGTGTTACATTGATGACTGCATTGGTGCTACTCCACCACCTCCAACGGGATCACCCATGCACAACTCATGGACTTTTATCAACTTCACCACCAATTTCCATCGCACTCAAATTTACTTGGCAGTCCTTACCTTCCCACCATATCAGCCATCGCATACAACACATAATCCTACGAAATTTCCACCACCTCAACGGGATCACAGCATTAGTCACATTTTCCCATCTCTACCCCTTACCACCTTCTGCAGAGACCATTCCCTCCGCAACTCCCTGGTTAACTCATCCCTTCCCACCCAAACCACCCCCTCCCCGGTACCTTTCCCTGCAACCGCAAAAGATATAACATCTGTCACTAGACCTCCTCTCTCGACTCTTGTCAAGGACCACAACAGTCCTTTCAGGTTAGGCAGACGTTCACTTGAACCTCCTCTAACCTCATCTACTGCATCCGTTGTTCAAGATGTGGCCTCGTACATCGGCGAGACCTAACGCAGACTGGACGATCGTTTCGCAGAACACCTTTGCTCAGTCTGCCTGAACCTACCTGATCTTCCGTTTGCTGGACACTTTAATTATCCTTCCATTCCTCCACAGATCTTTCTGTCATAGGCCTCCTCCATTATCAGAGTGAGGCTAAACACAAATTGGAGGAACAGCATCTCATATTTTGCTTGGGCAGCTTACAGCCCAGTGGTATGAGTTTGATTTCTCTCACTTCAGGGAGCCCCAGCATTCCCTCTCTCTCTATCCCTCCCCCACCCAAGTCGCACTAGCTTCTTATTTTCACCCAACAAACTGCTAACAATGGGCTGTTTCCTCTATCATCGTTACTTTTTTGCATATCTATCATTCATTGTTCTTTATCTCCACATCACTGTCTGTATCTCTTGTGTCCCTTATACATAATCCGTCTGAAGAAAGGTCTTGACCCGAAACGTCATCCATTCCTTCTCTCCAGAGATGCTGCCTGTCCCGCTGAGTTAATCCAGCTGACTCCCTCATGAATGTCCCATAAAATAGTTAAGAGATGGACGATCACTGCTTGCTTTGTCAATGCTCAGATCTTGAAATATGAAAAGGAAGTATTGTGCTTAAGATTGTTTGTTGCTTTAGGATACTATAGGATGTGGTTACCTGGATATCCAGCTCAGCACTAACTAACTAGTAAGTTTAATCCTTGATTCCATCGAAGGTCAGAATGGTGCAGACATGGACCGTCCCCAGTGGCCGGTGGCTTCAGTGCTCACAGCTCGTCTTCGTCGCCTCATAACCGCCTACCAACGCTGCAATCGCAAGGAGCTGGTGAGAATGGAGTCGCAGGCGCGCAATAACCGGCGTCGCTGGTATCCACAGGATGAGATCTGGGGAAGGGTGTCAGAAATGGACATTGTTACCATGGAAATCCAGCAAAGGTAAATGATTGAGGGACATTAAGTTGCGATTCTTCAGATTGTTGGGAAAAATAGTGGGTGGACTTGTGGTGAGAGCTCGGCTTGTTGTGCCTGTGATGCAACAACATGGGAGTACTCTCTCTGATATGTGCCTCATGGCTTGTTGGGAGGTGAGTGTGGAGACCAGATGCATTGCCCAGCCTGACTTCCTGATCGTTCAGTGCCCAGTTGGTGCTGATGTAAGCTCTGATCAAACTTGAGGAGGAATATTAACTTCTACAGGCAACATCCCACAATTAAACAGCTGTTTTCAAGAAGTAGCATGGTCTTTTGTGCAAATAAGTATGATTGAGAAAGAACATGCAATTTCCACACTGGGTGTGTGGAAGGTCAGGATCGAGCCTGGGTCTCTGGCGTCGTGAGACAGCAGCTGTGCCACACTTGGCCCATTCAGGATCAAAAAAGGTTCAGAGAGAAATGTTTACCGTAACCAATCAGCATATTTCTGTACGCAGCAAAAACAAATTAATTCACCAACTCATTTGTGGTATGATAATATATAATGACTCACTTGGACAAGTACATGGATATAATAGGTTCAGAGGAACATAGGCCAAATGAGACTAGCTTAGATGGTGCATCTTGTCTGCATGGACGTGTTGGGCCGAAGGGCCAGATTCTCTGCTGTATAACTTGATGACAACATGGATAATTTGATTCCAATTATAAATGGTAATGTGTTAAATTCCAAAGTCTTGTCTAGATATGCACATTGTACAGTTACTTAGATTCTGCTATTCTCGAGGAATAGGTGCACTGTTTGAAAACCACCTCTGCCCATCCGCTTCAAATTGTCCTGGGCTGGAATATGTGCACAGATCCAGGCAGTGAACTATGAGCTGAAACTGTTCAGGTCAGAGAGGGGCCAACCCACTCTCAGGGCAACAGTCAAAAACCCAGTCATTCACAGGGAAAATGGTGCAAACTACACACTGACCACACTGAACCCACGTCGCTGTATCATCTGGTCTATTCACAATGGCGGCGGCGTTGACAAGGAATTGCTGCTTGGTGTTCTTTCAGAGGGTCACATCAACTCCTTATTTTTCCAGGTGGACAAGGAGGGAACAGACAGATTTCTACCGTGTGGTCTCGACGTTCGGTGTGGTGTATGATCCAGACAAGAAGCAGTTTGACTGGAACCAGTTCCGCAGCTTTGCCAGGTTGGAGAGAAAAACGGATGGAAGCCTAGAGAGGTATTTCCGAAGCTTCGTGGCCATGTGCCGGAATGTTTGCAGGCTGCCTCAGAGGAAAGAAGGTGAGAATTATGTCCTGTTACATTCCACAGTTTGTTGTGTTTCAGTCCAGCTAAAGCAATGTGATTACCAGCTGGCTGACTCCGTAGGAGACATGTAGCTCAGTTTCTTCCCACCCTCTTCTTGCTGATCTCTAATGGAGATGCAGTCAGTGGAAACATGGCTCCTGAGTGTGGATGTGGGCAGTTCCATTCAATCCTTGCTTCTGATCTAGGAAGTAAAGTGGTTGGACACAGCGAGATTGTGCCTTAGACTGAGAACTTGGTGGTGTGGAGGGTGGGCACTTGAATGAGCTGCTGGGGACTGAGTGAGGATCCGTCTGCAGAGGAGAGGATGGAGAGAGTGATGAAGAACCCGTGAGAGATAGAAAATCAAAAAAAACTGCAGGTGTTGGACATGTGGAACAAAAACTGGCAATGCCAGAAAATGTCAGCAGGTGGCACGGTGATGCCATGGTAGAGCTACTACCTTACAGCACCAGAGACCCGGTTTCAATCCTGACTACAGGTCTGTATGGAGTTTGTACGTTCTCCCCGTCATCTGCGTGGGGTTTTTCCCGAGATCTTCGGTATCCTCCCACACTCCAAAGACAGACAGGTTTGTAGGTTAATTGGTTTGGCATTAATGTAAAATTGTCCCTAGTGTTGTTAGGATAGTTTTAATGTGCGGGGGTCGGTGCAGACCCAGTGGGCCGAAAGGCCTGTTTCTGCTCTGTGCCTCTAAACTAAAGGAAACCAAGGTCACACAGCCACTGTAGATAGAGAAATGGTTAATGTTTGCAGGGTGTGAGAAAGAGAAAGTTGTAAGTTAGTTTTCATAAGGAGGGAGGGATGTGAAGGGTGTGTGTGTGTTTTTTGTTTTTTTTTGATGTTTCAGATGGGCAATCCTTGATCAGACTGGAGAACGAAGGAACTATGTTGGCCTGGGTAAGACCAACATGTAGGTGAAGCTAGGGACATTGTCAGAGAGAGTAAGCACATGGCGGGTGGGATACGGGCTGGAGTTCTGCCTTCAGCAGACAGTGTGGAAGGGTGACACCATCCCGCTGCTTGTGTAGGGAAGCTGGTTGCTAGAGGTTGGACAATGCATCATGTTATTATGCTGTTAGTGTGTATGTCAGTAAAACCATTGTGCACGGCCATTTTCTGACTGGCGACTCTTTCCTTGTTCCAGAGGCTTCAGATCCAAGCATTTTTGTGGAGCCCATCACGGAGGAACGAGCTTCGCGGACTCTGTACCGGATAGAGTTGCTGCGCAAGGTTCGTGAGCAAGTTCTGCGGAGCCCGCAGCTGAGCGAGCGGCTGAAGCTGTGCCGCCCCAGCCTGTACCTGCCGGTGTGGTGGGAATGCGGTAAACATGACCGTGACTTGCTCATAGGCACTGCCAAGCACGGCCTCAGCAGGACGGACTACTACATCCTCAACGACCCTCAGCTTTCCTTCCGCGAGGCTCACAGGAACTACGTACAGAACGGGAACACCTACTTCCAGACAGTGCCGGCTCCTTGCAGCCAGTCCTCCCTCAATTTCAGCCAGTCTGCTTCTCCTGCCTCCACTGTGCTCACTCTGGGGGAGAAGGACAACATTGAGCAGATGGACGCGGAGCAGGAGAAGCTGGAGGAGGTTTTGGATGTGCCGAGCCCCTCGGCAGGAACGCTCAGAGACTGTGCCGAAGTGAAGAATGAAGAGGGTGCAGCTGACCCTGTAAACAAGTGCAGCGCTGCTCAATCTAGTCTCAGTCTGTCTGAGGCAGTGGCTGCAGGGAACGAATGGGGAGCTGTCAACTGCACACAGACCAAGTTTTACCCTATGCCAACAACACACGTCAAATCTGAAGAGACGAATGCCGTGGACGGAATGTGTGCAGAGGGTGATGGCGAGGAAGGTTTACTGAAGCCTGTGCTGGAATCTTGCAGCCGTGGAGAAACCATGTTCCAGAGAAATCTACAGCCTGTGTGTGTTGCTGCTGCCTCACCAATAAACTGTCTGAACTTGCTGCTGGTACAATCCAATGGTGTGTTGGAAGTGCCGTCTGTACCAGAGGAGATGATGGATAGTTCGGCACCAGTGTGTGGTGTGCAGCCTGTGGACCCGGTGCCTGGTGCCGTCCCTCCGTGTCACCTTGTGCACGACAAGCAGGTTAAAGCTGAGAATGAGAGCTCGATGGAAGTCAGTGGTGGGGAGAGCCCCATAGGTGAACACGTTTATGATCTGCAGGCTAACTGCCCGGGCGTGTGCCTCACACAGACCACAGCCAATAGTTCCAATAGACCATGGAATAGAGCCAGCCAGCTGGCTGAGTCCAACTCTCCAGTTACTGCACCTGTAAGTCCACAAGCCACCAATGGGTTGAAGCTGACTGAAGCTGTGGCGGGCACAGACCAGCAAGGTGTGGCTGTGAATGAGACCTGTTCAGCAGAAACGGAGGAGCTCGTGGCCTTTACAAATGCTGAATCAGACCATCCTCCGTTCGTGAAGGTAGCCGTGCAAAGCCTAACGAGCACTCCGTCGCTCGGAACTGCTTACTCGTTAATGAAGACGGTGCAGGCTGAGCCAGATCCATCCTCAGCCCATGATGGCATCGTTCCCATAAAGCGGGAGCTGACAATCAGGCACCTCCTCGAGGACTGCATGAAGGATGATCTCTGTAAAACAGAAGAGAAATCCGAGGAAGATAATTCACAACCTGAAGGTAGCTGCTCTTTCATCCGTTGAAATCAAACAAAAAACAAGCACACATTGAAAGGGAATCATGTGTGTCACTGCATTAGAAATGTTCTTATATTTACTTCCAAACTATTCTAGAAACTATCAAATCTTTAAAAGTTAGAGTTTGCATCTTTGATCCTTATTTAATTGTTCCTTCCTATCTTTTGCTCATAGCAGTTAGTAAACATGCAGGTACAGCAGGCAGTGAAGAAAGCTGGCCTTCATAACAAGAGGAGTTGAGTATAGGAGTAAATAGTTCTGAGACCACATCTGGAGTATTGTGTGCAGTTTAGGTCGCCTAATTTGAGGAAACATCCTTGCTATTGAGGCTGTGTAGCGTAGGTTCACGAGGTTGATCCCCAGGTTGGCGGGGCTGTCATATGAGGAAAGATTGAAAAGACTGGGCTTGTATTCACTGGAATTTAGGAGGATGAGAGGAGCTCTTGTAGAAACGTATAAAATTATAAAAGGACTAGACAAGCTAGATGCAGGAAATAGAAGGCAGAGGAGGCCAAATCACTGGATTAATTTAAAAGAGTTAGATGGAGCTCTAGGGGCTAGCGGAATCAAGGGATATGGGGATAAGGCAGGCACGGGTTACTGATTGTGGATGATCAGCCATGCGGCTTGATGGGCCAAATGGCCTCCTCCTGCACCTATTGTCTATGTTTCTAACCAGGTAGGTGTTAGAGGCAGAGGCTGCAAGCATTTTAAAGGGAGTTTGGGAACAAAGGCATAAGTTTATGTTAAAGGTGCCACATTAAAGCCTTTGGATGTTTCTGTGAATTAAGATATCACGTTCCCAAAGTAGCTCACCTTTTAATAAGCATAACCTGCGATGGTAAAGATCTGTAGCGTGGGAGAAACGCCCCTGGAATGTCACAGAAAGCTAAATGAACAAAACTGTGGTGTCTACACACCATTGTGGAGTTCTGACACTTATCCATTTTACTGAATGTTACATCTGAGGTAAGGGCTATGATGGAGAAGTGGATTCCTTGGCCAGACGTGTCCCAACCTCACAATACCCTTGTTATTATTGACCATGTTGGCGTATTAAAGCAGGTCAATCCAGGGTTGTATAGGGCCCTGGTGGGACCATATCTTCTAGTGCGATGATTCTGGTACATGGGCAACAAGACAGGCAGAGTAATATCAAGTGCCCGTCTTTTATGGCAATGGAAATTGATCCAAGAACCCAGGGAGTGGGCTGTATTTTCCTGTCCAAATAAGTTCAACAGTGTACAGAAACCATATTTTTTGGAATTCAACTTTATGACTTGGCATTTGTGGATTTCAACTTTAAATGCCAGTTTCCAGAGCAGGATGCTGATTGTATGGTTCATTAAACAACTCCAGCTCTTGTTACAGTAAGGATGTTGTTTTTCTCAGTTATCCCGCTGAAGAGTTTTGATGAGGAGAGCAACACATCTGCCAGCCTGGTCCAAGATGAGATCCAGGACACCCTCCTGCAGGACATCCGCGAGCCAACCATCGCACAACTGCTGCAGGAGAAAACACTCTACTCGTCTGCTGAGTGGCCCAAGGTGAGTTGGAATAGAGTCACCAGCTTCAACACCATTCCTGGTGGCCATATCAGTGACACTCTTCAGACAGTAAAGCTGCTAAATAGAGGCCCCATGCCCACACAGGTGAATGGAAACATCCTTGGCATTACTTAGAGAACAGGAATTCTTCCCTGTTTCCTGGACAATATTTGTATCCCATCCATTTTGTAAAAATATCTCAGTATCTTTCTCGTAGCTTTATACAAAATGGCTGCCTAATGCCACGGGTTGCAACTGATGTCAATTTTATGTAAATTGTTAGATGTTTGGGATGCCTAGAGGGTGTGAACATCATGAGAGTAATACAAGCTATTCTTTACGTTTGTTCATTCTGTTTATAAATGTTCTGCTTTGATTAGAACCAAGCATTTCTCTAGACCTGGAGCTGGCAGATATGCATTGACATTGCATTTTTCTTACTTTCATTCTGTCAGGATCGAGTTATCATAAACCGCATCGACAACATCTGCCACGCTGTGCTGAAAGGAAAATGGCCATCAGCACAACAGCAGAACCTGGAAGCTGCTGGTGTAATGTACTCCATGGCTGCCCCAGCAGACAGTCTGAACGTGAGGAGCTGCCTCAGTGTCCCTGTGCAGGCTGCACACACTCTCAGCTTTGCTGACGGCTCTGTCTCCTCCCATCAATTTTCAAAGGCAAGTGCTGCAGCTGACTCCACCTTGGATTGCACCTGCAGAGTCTTCTGCTGCTGGTATAACCTCTGCTATTCCGATATTCTTGGATATAGCAGGGCCCAGAGGTACGGTAAGGAGGGGTGTTGAGTGATTAGGTAGGAGTCAGGAGCTTTAGCTTCCCTTGGGATGCCCACGAGTCTGATGGATATAGTACCAGAAATATACTGTATAGAGTTGTATGTCACTGAAGGAGACCGTTTGACACCTGACCTAGCACTTCAATTAGACCTACTGCCCTTCCACTTCACCAAAGCCACAGTTTAACCCTTTCAATTCTCTTCTGAAAGTTGCTCTGGAATCCTTTCAGGAGTACAGCTCTGATTTCCTGACGATATGCAGCCATGTTCAGCCAGAAGTGCCGAGTGACTAATCCATCTTTGTCTGGAGATCCCATCGTTACAGAAATCAGTCTGCAGTAAATTCCATTCATTCCACATGGTCTCAAGAAATGGTTGTGAACACTGGATACTGTAAATACTGTCACACCCAACAACATAGAACATACAACAGCACAGGAACACAATATCTGTGTCGAACATGACCACAAGACTAACTCTTATATGCCGCTACATAATACCATTTCCCTGCATATCCATGTGCCTATCCAAAAGTCTCAAAGGACTACAACATCCAGACTGTGGTCCTGAAGACCTGAGCTCCGGAACCTGACTGGTCTCCAGCTAAGCTGTCCCATTGTGTTGGCAATGCAGGCATCGTGCTGACGATGTGCTCAGCAGTGTCCTGTAGAACAGTGGCAGTCGGTTATATCCTGTCCTCCCGTCTCATTTCCATACCGGAAATTGGAGGAACAGCACCTCATATTCCACTTGGGGAGTCTGCATCCTGCGGGCATGAACATTGAATTCTCCCAATTTTGTTAGCCCTTACTGTCTCCCCCAGCCCTCGGGTTCCTCCTCCTTTTTCCTTCCTTCTCCCCGCCACCCCCTATCAGTCTGAAGAAGGGTTTCGGCCCGAAACGTTACCTATTTCCTTCGCTCCATAGATGCTGCTGCACCCGCTGAGTTTCTCCAGCTTTTCTGTGTACCTCCCATCTCAATGATCAGTCATGGTGAAGGGTGATGACAGCGCCTTCCAGTGGCACTCACCAATACTGCTGACCAAAGCCCGCTTTGGGTTTTGTCTGCATCACATGGCTCCAGACTCCCACATCCTGGCAGTGCATTTCCGTTTTGGTGTTTGATAAGCCCCACCTCTCCTCATACAATGCTTTTCCTGTTTACATCCATGCAGAATATTTTAGCATTTCCTTTTATGGATGCTACCAGTCTTTTCCCATTCTCTCTCACTGTGTGTGCTATTTCCTTTCTTGTTTCCCAGCTGAACTTTATGTAATCAGTGCGGTTCGCGTGTGTTAACAGTCTGGCCTCTGACGTTGCTTTTCTCTTTGCACCAAGTCTTTGTGGTCATCCAAGGAGCACTGATTGTACTTACCCTACCCACCTCCTGCATGGGTATGAACAGAGATGTGAGCAGAAACGTCTTTGCCCTGAAAATTCCGGTACACACTTACGCGCTTTCATTCCTCTTTACCTCAGCTCAACATGTTTCCACCCAGTTAACAGTGACCCCTGTTCTACATCCTCCTTCACAACGATATGAAAAGCTATGATCACTACTTCCTTACTATATGTGCTTCTCACAACCCGACTCGTCCTTGGGCAAGTCCAGCAATACTGCCTACCTTGTTGGACCAGGACCATACTTGTCAGTAACATTCTCGCAAGCACACTTCAGGATCACCCGCCACTCTATGCCCTAGTATCATTGCAATCCTAGCCTCCATTGCCACCGAGGTATGGACCTCTCACCAAACATCAGAAGATTAGCTTCCAGCCCCCATCTTGTGCTCTCTTGCCTTGAGTGAAACCCCGAGGGAATAGTGGGAGATGAATTAGAAACTTAAAAAAAAAAAAAAAAAAATTATATTTAAGACATAAGAAACTGTAGATGCTGGAATCTTAAACAAAACAAATAGCAGCGCTGAAGGAACTCAGTGGGTCAGGCAGCATCTGTGGCGGGAAGTGAACAGGTGATATTTTGGGTCAGGACCCTTCTGTCTATCTTCTGTCGATGTCATTTGTCTATTTCCCCTCTACGGAGGTTGCCTGAGCCGCTGAGTTCCTCCAGCACTGCCTTTTGCTCATCATAAGGGAGGTAACTGTCTCTGGTAGAGCTGGGTTTTAGTGTCCTTGCGATGGGGTGGTGAGCTGATGCCTTGAACCACTGCAGTCCTTGTGATGAAGGTACTTACATATGCTCCAAGATAGCAAGTTCCAGGATTTAAATCCAGCAGCAATCGTGATACGTCTAAAAGGCAGAATGTTGTGTGAGTTTCTGCTGCTCCCATTCATGTGTTATCTCTCTCCTGTGCAGTAGTAGGGGCAGCGGGTTGGGCGGTGCTGTCAGAGTAGCCCCGAGCAATGTGCGGTGTGTTCTGTCGATGGCGCAAACTGTGACCATGGTCCATCTTTGCCAGGGTTTTCGGGGGGGGGGGGGAGGGGGGAGTGAATGGTTACTTATTTACGACTAGGTACCTGGCAAGTGGGCTGCTTGTCATGGATGGTCTCACATTTCTCTCATCCAGGCAAGTGGGCAATATTGCAGCACATGTTGACAGGAGATTTCAATGTGCTGGAAAGAGGGAGGTTTCTCTCACCACAGCGGCACCACCTGTTCCTACAGCCACAGTGTGTATGTGACTGGTCCTGTTAAGTTTCTACTTGTTGGTGCCCCACCTGGGCAGTGATAGCAGGGGACCAGGCAGTAACGCCAGGTGTAGGGAAAGGGTCTCAACCCGAAACGTTCCCATGTCCAGAGATGGTTCCTGTCCCTCCGAGTTATTCCTGCTTTTTGTGTCTATTGTAGGTGGTTGGCAGCTGCCTTGTTTGAGACAGCCGGTGTAACGTGGGCTCCATCTCACATGGTTTGCATACAACTGCTGTAGGGTTTCGGCTCTTACTAAGATTGTCATAAATGTTGCTGACACCTTGAAATTCTACTTGGAAAGCAGGAGAGCCTACTTGCATTAACGTTCCCGAGGGATCAGAGGAGGAGAAGGCGGAAGTATGAGTTTGAGACAGATCGAGGTGCAAAGAGGAAGAGCCAGGAGGAGGCTGCCTCCATCCTCACTCATCCGCCTATCATTTTGAATGGATGGCAGGAGACTGCCATGGACCTTTCCAAGGCAGCGGAAGAGGTGCCTGGCTCTGTGCCAGTCATCATCAGTGCGAGCACCCCCAGGCTGAGCTCGCTGGACCCCTCGGCTGCTTTCAGAGCAGATATGGCCGGGATCCTGCAGGCAGGCCTCGTCCATCCCGTCACAGGTCAGGTGATCAACGGCGCCTACAGAGGAGAAGACACCTCGCGCAGAAAGAGAGGACGGAGGAAGAACGTCGAAGGTGTTGATATCCTCTTCATGAAGGAGAAGAAACCAGAGATGTTGGTAGGTTTCAAGGTCAGTTTATTGTCACATGTACTAATTAAGGTACAGTGAAATTCGAATTACCATACAGCTATACTAAAAAATAAGCAACAAGACACACAACTACATAAAAATTAACATAAACATCCACCACAGTGGATTCCCCACGATCCTCACTGTGATGGAAGGCAATAAAGTCCAATCTCCTTCCTCTTTATTCTCTGGGGCAGTCGAACCATCCATAGCCGGCGGTCGAAGCTCCCGTCGGGGCGGTCGAAACTCCTGCGGCTTGGAATTCCCCGATGTCGGTCTCTATCATAGACCGCGGGCTCCGTGATGTTAAAGTCCAGCAGGCTCCCACGGTTGGAGTCCCAAAGACGACCCCCGTTAGGGATCACAAACTCCTTTATGGTGAGTCCCGCGATGGAGCTCCCGGTCGATCTCCAGCAAAGGCCGCCAACTCCACGATGTAAGGCCGCAGTGCGGACGGAGATATGATATGGAAAAAATCGCGTCTCCATCGGAAATTAGAAAAGGTTTCCACCAACTTCCCACCCCCCACATGAAACGAGGTAAAGACCACAAAAAACATACATTTAACACATACAAAACAGACACAAAGATGGAAAGGACAGACATACAGTTGGCTAGTCAGCCATTGCTGGCGCCACCCGCAGTTTGCTCCATAAGACTTAGTTGCAAGAACCATTGGTGCAGGCAGACGGCATCGTCTTGCCCTGGGCAGCGCGCCATTACATCGAGCACTGTCTGGTCTCAGTCCCCTTTGCAGCATGAGTTAAGTTTAGTACAGAGATAGTGTGGAACAGGCCCTTCAGCCCACCAAATCCACACCGACCATTGATCACCCATACATTAGTTATATGTTATCCCACTTTCACATCCTGTAATTTATAGAAGCCAATTTACCTACAAACCTGCACGTCTCTGGATTGTAGCAGGAACCCGGAGCACCCAGAGCAAACCCATGCAATCACAGGGAGGACATACAAACTGCACAGACAGTGCCAGTAGTCAGAATTGAACCCGGGTCTCTACCACTGTGAGGCAGCAACTCTACCGCTGCACCACTGCACTACCGCCACCACTTTGTCTTGCATTAGATTTAGAAACTTGGAACCCCATGCAATAATTCAAAACAAACAATGCGTTGTGAATACATTTAAATTCATTTGTTCAGCCTTGTAACTTTCACCCTCTCCCCCATACGCTTTACTCCTGCACACACTCTTCTTGCTTAAGGCACCCCTTGGTATGGTGCATCTTAGCACCCTGTGCTGTTGGGAGGTGCTGCTGTTTGCTGAGACATTCTCCATCTCGGAGACTAAGAGGTTTGTGTGAGAGTTTAGCTTGATTATTATCCTCGTTCTTTCTGTAAGATTAAATGCAAGAAAATTTAAGTCAGAAAGTTTTTATGTGGAAACTGCTCAATGAATAAAATGATATGTAAATGTATGTGCTTGGTCTGCAGCAAGAGCTTAAGCCATGTTTGGTGAAGTTGTGCACAAATGCAGTGTTTGAAATTGTATCCAGCAGTAAGACAACAGCTGTAGCAACAATTCTTTCTGAATGCCACATGGAGAAAGGGATCATAAGAAGTTTAGGGTTTAGAAATACAGCATGGAAACCAGCCCTTCGGCCCACCGCGTCCACACTGATCACCCATTCACACTAGTTCTATGTTATCCCACTTTCTTGGGTAATTTACAGAGACTAATTAACCTACAGACCCGCACACCTTTGGAATGTGGGAAGGAATCTGGAGGAAACTCACGCGGTCACGGAGAACGTGCAAACGCCACACTGACAGTACCCAAGCTTGAGATCAAAACTGGGTCTCGGGCGTTGTGAGGCAACGGCTCTACCAGCTACGCCACGGTGCTATTGGTAGAGGATGTTTATGAAAACGTTATGCGTTTTCTCCCTCATGCAGCATGGAGGTTAAGAAATTCATAGACGAGAGAGATTCAAATAAAGTAGGGAGCAACTCATTCAGTAACATACAGTCCATACATTTACAATCATAGACTGGAGGTTTGGAGTGGAGATGAGTGATTTGATCAGGCACACTCCAATGCGATAACCTCTGAATATGTCAAGGCAAAAGAGGATATAGTCTTGGAAAGCAACTCGGAGAGAGGAAGATGGAGCTTAAATTCCAGTCAGAATATCCGTGACAATGTAAAGATACGGCAGCTTAGGGCTGAGTGGCTGCCTCCTGGTCCTGATTTGGAGAATGAGAAATTGCAAGTTTCTGGAATGAAAGCTGGCTGTGGGACCGAGCCCAAATGGCACAAGCCTGCAGGGCCGAATGGCTGCATGATTCTCATTAGTGGTTCTGTTTTTAATGAAGGAGAGCGGTCTGTCGAAGCAGCTTTTCTCTGGGGTAGCTCACTCCACCGACAACATGGCCGGCATGATGATTAAACTGCCTCAGGGCAAGCAGCAACTGGGAAACGAGGAGGAAGAGAAAAACAAGAGTCTGATTGAGTGGCTAAGGCAGCATCCCACCTACACCATGGATGTGTCCAACCTGGCTCCCGTGAGTACCTCGTCGTTGTCCCTTCAGGCTGTGCTGTCTCTGAGGAGCCCTGCGGCAACCTGCAAAGGCACTTCATGTGCCCGTGGTCCCCACCTTCTGGGTGAGCATCGTGGTTGGTGGGAGCCACACACGTGGTGATGTAGAGATGCATCACTCGTCCTTCGCTGACAACACTGTGTTTCCACAGTGAATTAGCATGCATCATCTTCATCACTGTGTCCAATAATATCCATTAGAGTCAAGTCAAGTCAAGTTTATTTGTCACATACACATACGAGATGTGCAGGGAAATGAAAGTGGCAATGCTCGCGGACTTTTGTGCAAAAGACAAACAACAAAACAACCAAACAAATTATAAACACAATCATAACACACATATTCTTTTACATAATAAATAATGGAAGGAAAAACGTTCTGTAGCGTTAGTCCCTGGTGAGATAGGCGTTTACTGTCCGAATTGCCTCTGGGAAGAAACTCCTGACCGTAGCAGCTGGAACAGTCCGTTGCAGGGGTGGAAGGGGTCTCCCATGATTTTATTTGCTCTGGAGTTGCACCTCCTGTTGTATAGTTCCTGCAGGGGGGTGAGTGAAGTTCCCATAGTGCGTTCGGCCGAACGCACTACTCTCTGCAGAGCCTTCTTGTCCTTGGCAGAGCAATTCCCAAACCAGATGGTAATGTTCCCGGACAAGATGCTTTCCACCGCCGCTGCGTAGAAGCACTGGAGGATCCTCGGAGACACTCTGAATTTCCTCAATTGCCTGAGGTGGTAAAGGCGCTGCCTTGCCTTACTCACGAGTGCTGAGGCGTGTGATGCCCATGTCATATCCTCAGAGATGTGGACTCCCAGATATTTAAAACAGTTCACCCTATCCACAGGATCCCCATTTATCCTCAATGGAGTGTACGTCCTCGGATGATGTGCCCACGGATAAAGTCCATGATCAGCTCCTTCGTTTTTTTGATGTTCAAGAGGAGGCTGTTGTCCTGGCACCAGAGTGCTAGATCAGCCACCTCCTCCCGGTAGGCCTTCTCATCGTTGTCTGAGATCAGGCCCACCACCACAGTGTCATCAGCAAACTTAAGAGGTGCAGTTGTCTGCTGTTATTAGCCTGCACCACACGAGTAGCTGACTACATTGTCTTGTGGTGCAAGAGGACAGCAGTAACTGTGCAATGGTCATCATCTTAGGAGAGGCAGGAAAGATCTGAAAACGTATTTTCTATCCTGTGCAACATAAGGCTTGACTATCTCATGGTTGTATTTCTGTGGCAGAATTGCACGGCTATTTTACACAGCCTTTCGGAGCGACCAAAACAAAGGAGGCATCGCTGCAAGGATCCTAGTAAACTGGACATCAACTCGCTGACTGGGGAGGAAAGGGTGCCTGTCGTGCATAAGGGAAGTGGAAGGAAGGTAAGATTACGTGGCAGGGCTCAGTCTAAAGCTGAGGTCCTCTCATTGGAGCCTGAACACCTAGAGTCATAGAGTGACACAGTGTGGAAACAGGCCCTTCGGTCAACCTCATCCATGCTTACTCTTAAGTATCTGCGCTGGGACCTCTGCTGTTTGTCAGATATATAAATGACCTAGACGTCAATGTACAGAGGAGGTTTACCAGAATACTGCCTGGATTAGAGGGTTTCAGCTGCAGGGGATGTGTGAAGAGACCTGGATTGAAGAGTCAGAGGTTGAGGGGAGACTTGATAGAAGTATATAAAATGATGAGAGGCATAGATAGGATCGACAGTCTTATTACCCAGGGAGGAAATGTCCAATACCAGAGGGGATGTCTATAATGTGAGAGGGGGAAAGTTTGTTGGCAGGTGTTTTACACAGATGATGGTGGCGGTCTGGAACGCATTGCCTGGGGAGGTGGTGGAGACAGATTCAAGGCTTTTTGAGAATATGGACCATTTTCAGGCAGACGAGATCGGTTCAGCTAGGCATCATGTGCGACACAAACATTGTGGGCTGAAGGGCCCGTTCCTGGGCTGTTTCAATCCCCTTTGCCTGCATTAGGCCCGTATCCCTCTACTCCTTTCCTATCACAAGTACCTGTCTAACCGCCTAATAACATTGTCAATGGACCTGCCTCCACTACATCCCCTGGTAGCTCTGAAAAACTCAACCTTTCAGTCTCCTACGTTCACATGAGAATAAACCCAGCCGATCCAATCTCTCCGCATAACCACAGCACTCCATCCCAGGCAACATACTGGTAAATCTCTTCTGCACCCTTTCTATTGCCAGCACATACTGTACTTTGTGTAGTGTGTCAACTATAATACACAATGCTCTAAGCACAGTCTAGCCAATGTTTTGTTCAACTGCAACATGATGTCCCACCTCTTATACTCAATGCCTCCATCTATGAAGCCTTCTTAACTACCTCATCCACTTATGAGACAATTTCAGGAAGTTAAGAACTTGCACCCCGAGACCTCTCTACAATAATGTTCCTAAAGTCCCTGCCATTTACTCTAGACCTCCTCCTTAGACCTCCCATTGAACCTTCCAAAGTGCATTACCTCACACTTGTCTGGATGGCCATCCTAATCTGCTATCTGAATTTCATAATTCTGTCTATATTATAACATATAACTATTCAAAACTCTCTTTGTGTGTTTGTTTCTTTGTTTGTTTTCATATCTCCTCCAAAACCCGACGCGGTAACGGAGAAATGTTGACATATTCCGGTAGAGATTTACCTCATGAACTCAAAAATCTCCTCAACTGAAAATGTGGTTAATTATTTCCCGAGTTTTTAACTAAAATTGTTTTAAAATATAACTGCTGCACGACACCACAATGCCTTTGATCTTCGCGACCAGCTGTGCAGACTTTCAATGCTCAGCCAGTTACGTGGGTTGAAGCCCGCCAACACGTGATCAAGTCGTCCAGCGCTGTGCTTCTTGAAGTTCAACAACATGGCGGCGGCAGTTGTTATTGCACGAAAGAACGAGCAAGTTCTGCAGATCCCGAGGCCACCGGAGGTCACCGGCTTGCTTTTGAATCTTCTCCATCTCCCCCGCACGATCGTAGAACATGGCAGCGGTGGCCGTTATCGTCACGCGGGGTAGCGAGATGAGAAGGTGGCCCTGGCGGCCATTACTCCCTCTGGGAGAGGCCGTCTATGGAGGCCTGAGATTCCTCCGTTGATCGCAGGAACATGGGGAATCGTGAAGCCTTTACTTCGCTGGTGATCCCGATCTCAACTGTTCGCAGTCGACCTCGCCTGCTCACCGAGTTCAAGTCCGCCCACTCCCTCTCTCTCTCCCCCTTCCTCCCCTCTCCCCCTCCTCAAGCCCTCTCCTCCCCCCCTCCCCTCTCTCCTCCTATCCCCCCTCTCCTCTCCCCTACCCCTCTCCCCTTCCCTCCCCCACTCTTCCCCCCTCTCCCCCTCCATCTCCCACTCCTTCCCCTACCTCTCTCTCTCTACCCCTCTCCCCCCCCCTCCCCATTCTTCTCTCCCCTCCCCCTCCCCCTCTCCCCCCCTCCTCCCCTCCCCCCTCTCTCCCCCCATTCCCCCCTACCCCCTACCCTCCCCCCCCCCCCCCATCCCCCTCTCCCTCCCTCCCCCTCTCCTCCCCCTCGCCCCACCCCTCTTCCCCATCCCCCTCTCCCCCATTTCCCCCCTCTCTCCCCCCCTCCTCCCTCCTCTCCCCGCCTCTCTAACCCCTTCCCCCCCCCTTCTCCATCCCATCTCCACCTTTCCTCCTCCCCTCTCCCCCCCTTCCTCTCCCCCCTTCCCTCCCCCTGCCCCCCCCCCCCCCCCCTACCCCTCTCTCTCCTTCCTCCCACTCTCCCCCCCCCCCCCCGCTCTCTCTCTTTCTCTGCCCCACTCTCTCCCCTCGAGTTAGGGTGGGAATGGGATAAAAGGAGCCAATGAATAATATTAATATAATATCAAGGGGGTTCGTTACTGTGTGTGTGAGATGCCACAGCCCCCCCCCCCCCCCCCCCCCCCCCCCGCGTTGACTGGACGGAACCCTCTACCCTCCCCATCCACCCATCCCCCCCCCCCCCCCCTCTTCCCCCTCCCCACTCTCTCCCCCTCTTCTCTCTCCCCCCCCCTCTCTCCCCTCCTGTATCTCTCCCTCCCCCTCCCACCCCCCTCTGCCCCCCTCCCCACTACCCTCCTCCACCCCCCTCTCACCCTCCTCTACCCCCTCCTCTCCTCCAACTGCCCTCCTCCCCCCCTCTCCCTTCCCCTCCACCCCCCCTTTCTTTCTCCCCCTCCTCTCTAACCCTTCCTCTCTCCCCCTCCTATCTCCCCTCCCCCCTCTCCCTCCCCCTTCCTTCCTCCCTCTCCTCCCTCCCCCCCTTTCACCCTCCTGCGCACCAAGGAATAGAGACCCAACCTACTCAACCTCTCCCTATAGCTCACACCCTCTAGTCCTGGCAACATCCTTGTAAATTTTCTCTCAACCATTTCCAGCTTGACAGTATCTTTCCTAGAACATGGTGCCCAGAACTGAACACAATATTCCAAATGCTGTCTCACCAACGTCTTCTACAACTGCAACATGGCCTCCCAACTTCTATACTCTTTCCCCTATACTCAGGGGGGAGAGAGGAGGGGGTTAGAGAAGGGCTCAACTCGACCTTCAAAGAAGCATGCACCTGCACTCCTAGATCCCTCTGTTCTACATCACTTCCCAGAGGCCTACCTTTCACTGTGTAAGTCCTGCCCTTGTTAGACCTTCCAAAATGCAATACCTGACAAACTATCAGCGTCCCCCTTCCCCAGTTTAGGGCTCTATCTTGTGGGCCAGCTTTATCTCTTTCGCTGATGTCTTGAAGCTTATTGAACCATGGGCACGATGTCTGAAAGTTTCCGCGACAGACACTTCACTTCAGCTAGACAAGAATGTCCTCACCTCTACATCCCAGTCTGTAATGGTTCTCCAGGGACATGGCCTCTGGCAAGCGAACAGGTCTGGGCAAAGGTGGCACTAGCTGTTCGATTCAGCACAAACAAAAACCGTAGGAGAGCGCACGTTTTTTGAAGAATATGATTTATTTCAACTATTATTCTATTATCTGCCAAGCTTTGTCCTGCCGCTTCTCTCTTCCAACTTTCTTTCCTTCACATACAATTATTCTGAAGAAGGGTCTCAACCTGAAACGTTGCTATCCACGTTCTCCAGAAATGCTGCCTGATCTGTTGAGTTTCCCCAGCACTTTTTTTTATACACTCACACCCACAATTCCTTGTTTTTACTTTCTTCAAAACGTACAAGGTGGGGGGAGTCAGGGCTAGGTGAGGTGGGGAGTCAGGGCTAGGTGAGGTGGGGAGTCCGGGCTAGGGGAGGTAGGAGAGTCACAATGAGGGATGGTGGTTGTGGAAAGGTGGTGGTCATGGGATGAGGGAATGGAGGCCACGGTGGATGGGGTCAGTGTGGTAGAGAATTGTGCACCTACACAAATGTCCATGAGGATGTGTCTGTGTGTTTCGCAGCTGGGGGGCGCGATGGCACCGTTGCTGAAGGAGCTGGCAACATGGCTGGACGCAAACCCAGAGTACGCTGTCGCACCCGAGTGGGCGGAAATCGTGAAACACTCGGTAAGTCACTCAGACGTGTGTGTGTGTGCGCTCTCTGGAGGGGGTGGGAAGATGAGACACTTCTCCTGACTTTGTTTGCCGCTTGGTTGTGAATCTTGTAAATTTGCCAAATGTTGTACAGTATCATTAGGATTGGGGGACAGACAAAACATGGTGGGAGATGCTGTTACGCTGCTCCGCTGTTCGATAGCATTGGCTTTGATCTTTCACCTGTACTAACCCCAGATCACTGAAGGACTGCACTCTCAGACTGAAATCCATCCTGAATAAAACACCAACATGCTACTGCCGTCCTCGATTCTGTTGAGTCTATAGGTTTGTGTTCAAGGTCTCCCTGAACACCAACACCATTCAAACTCTCAATTAAATGGCACTCTGGCTTACTCATTATTCCTAGTGGATGACACTTCTCCACATTGTTTTTTTTCAATGTTCCCCTTTCCCATACATGGTGTCACTCTCTCTCCAATCGTAGCCTCCTTGCGCTCTTTTCACACCAAACACTAATACGAGTAGCCTGGAAATATTTACACAATCCTCTCGTTGGCTGAATTCCCAACTCCACCGTGTTAGGTTGATTGCTTCAAGTTGGTTTGATGTTAAAGGCCCAGGAACGTGGAGATAGGAGAGGAGTGACTGTATCCTACAGCTACGTGCAGAATCTTTGTATAGCCCCCATGCCATGATATTATAAACAATACATAAAGTATATAAATCAGGAGTGTCCCTTCTGGTTTACTACTGGTGAGCTTTGAGGTACATCTCTGCCCAGAGTCTTCAGGTGCTGCCACATTCATCTATTACTTTTTGCTTTGGTCTTCAGGGCTTTCTACCGGAGAACAAGTTTGGCCGCATCTTGACGGAGCCCGTGGTGAAAGAGACGGGTGCCAGGAAGCGGGGAAGGAGACCGCGGAGTGAGATGGTCAAACCTGGCGTCCTTATGGGTGACACCACCTCGGCAATGGGACCAATGTTCATGAACGGGCTCATCGCTGGGATGGATCTCGTGAGCCTTCAGAACCTGAGAAACATTCATAACCTTCAGCTGGCCGGGTTGATGGGATTCCCAGCGGGATTTGCTGCTATCCCCTCGGGAGAGGATGGCAAGAACAGCCTGAACATGTTGCCTATGATGCTCCCTGGGATGGCTGGGATGTCGCACGTGTTTGGCGTAGGGGGATTGTTGAACAGCCCATCGATGATGTCAAATACCAGCACTTCATGTACGTCTACGTTGACGACAAGTGTTTCCTCTAAAGCAAATAAAGGCAGCGAACAGCACAGTGGTGCTGCCGAGTCAAGGAAACACGAGGATGGATCTTTGTCAGGGGAGAAACCAGGTCCGAGTTCATCTTTCCCTGACTCTGGAGAAGCCAGAGTCACCACCAGCAATGCGTTACCCATCAACCCATTCCTGCTGCACAGTATGCCTGCTGGATTAATATACCCTTCCATGTTCCTTCCGCACGGTGTTGGCATGGCAATGCCTGGCTTTGCACACTCTGAGGGAGACACCACTGGAAGCCCAAAGAAGAAGAGGAAGAAAGCCAAGGACGAGGCTGCAACTGAGGGAACTGAACCCTGCCCACAGCTCATAAACGTTGAGGAGAGCATGAGAAATTCAACAGACTTCACTGCCGTACAGGACAGTTCTGTGCAGGAAACTCAGAAAAACTCTGTAGATGGTACCCAGAATGCCGAGTAGAATTTCTATTTACTTTTA
This sequence comes from Leucoraja erinaceus, assembly GCF_028641065.1. Classification (NCBI taxonomy): domain Eukaryota; kingdom Metazoa; phylum Chordata; class Chondrichthyes; order Rajiformes; family Rajidae; genus Leucoraja; species Leucoraja erinaceus. The sequence continues at coordinate 1,492,439 of NC_073397.1, forward strand.
GGTCAACTTTAGATTTTCTTGATTTAAAATTTTAAACCATGTTTATGACCCCTTCCTGCCTCGAACTGTTCTCTTCTCCACACCTCCTACACCCCCCCACCACCAATCCTCCTCTCCACTCACACTGTGTGGGGTTAGGAATCTAAAGCAGTTGTGTTGAAATACACTGAGGTTGCTTTAATGGTCAATTTTAATTGGTGACCGCATTCTCCATAGCACAAACTACGCTTTGATTGTTGCTTCAGAGATTATGGGGGACAAGTAACGGGGATGGGAGGAGAGAGAGTAGGAAGGCAAAAATGTCCTGATTTTTCACCACATAGATATCACTCAAGGGGGGCCATCAACAGTTACTTGATGCCTCTTGCTCTAAGCTCTAGTTTTGTCAGTATTCACCTTACTTTTTTTGTAATACACTGGTCTCAGGAGAGGAGGGAGGAATCTGCCAGTTGAACTCTCCCTGGCTGGTGAGATTGAAAGAGTTCTATGTGCTTGTCCTGCCTTTCCACAGTACCAGTGGCCTGTTGGTTAGTCTGTTCTCTAATTGTGCTGTGGCTTTGTGCTGCAGTTCAGGAAACTCTTTCTAGGAGTTGCATACACCACACAATAGCTGTTCCACTCTCTCTTCTGTTAGTACTGATTGGAGCATTTGATGTTGGGAGAAAGGATGAGGAGAATAAAGATCACTACCGTGACCCTTCTTCAGAACGAATCCCCTTGAAAAGTTTGCAAATTAGACTTTTAAAAGATACCTTGTCCGCAACGATTTTACAGCAAAGCATGTACAGAATTGTACTTTCTCTGAATTAAGGAACCAGTTAAAAAACTCAGTGACAAACGGAGGGGAGTGGTGTTGCAATCTCAGCATGGCGCACACACAAACCAAGATCTGGTGAGAGTGAGCTTGTAGCCCTGTATGACACACAGATCAGCAGGTTATGTTAAGCCAAGCAGATGTAAATACTGGTGCTAATCTATAAAGGTACATTGATGCCGTAAAACTCCAAATATAGATTAGTTGCTTTTAGTAAATACAGAGATGCCGGAAGTACGCAATAGGTTGGATGGCAGCTATGGAGAAAAAGTAAAATAGTTACTGTTTCAGATCTGTGGCTCTCATGAGTTCTCTAGAAAAGTCATTACCCTGAAACAGGAACTCTTCTCTCCCCATAGTTGCTGCCTGATCTGCTGAGTGTTTGCTGCATTTGCTGGTTTGGTCTCTGATTTAATCTGCAGTGTTTTGCGTTTCCAGTAGTTGCTAGTGACTATTTCTCGCTAAACTTGCTGAGGAACTGACAAGGTATTTTCCCGATATCACGCCTTGCTTTTGTCTGCTGTCGGCAGCCAGAATCCGTATCAGTTCTGTCTGCTCATCTTGTCCGTGTGTCAGCAGGCTGGTGCTCAGTAACCAGACCTGCCAAAAGTCCCATCTCCCTTCCCCGTCACACACCTCCACCCTCTGCACCAAATCTTCTCAGACGATGTGACACATTTTGGTAGTATTGCCAGCACCTATAGTGAGGTGTTGGGACACTGGTTTCCCTGTAGCAAGAAGATTCTGAATCGTACTGTAGCAGTTCTGTGTAATTATAAAATTAAATACACAGTGGGTGTGTGAATGGAAGATGAGGTTGTCTGTTACTGTATGACACTTGTTTTTTGTATTTTAGTTGTTTTATGAGGGGTGGGAAGGGAGCCAAATTATAATCAAGTATTTTCTGCCTTTATTTTGCCTTTAGTTTAGTTAGTAAATTGTTGTTATTGATTTTTAAACAAAAAACTTTTAAAAGGATCACTGAAGACCAATTTTCTTGATGACTCTTTCTGAATCTAATCCATTACAAGTTGGTCTCTTGTTTCAGAGTGGGTGGCAATGTATAACCCTCGTAACTTGCTGGAACACTGGGAAGATGGCCTGGGTTAGTATTATTTGTTAAAATGCCCCTGTTCTCTGCTCCACAACCTCCCACCTTCCAACATGTAGCTCAGAAGATGGCGGAATGCAAGCGGTGTAATTATGGCTAATGAACAGAAAGGAATATCCTATAAAGAAGTGATATCACGGTGGCAGCGTGCATTGAAAGAGTCTCTCACTCCAGCCCCTTCCCCTTGACCCAGGCTTTGCTGCTTTGACCATACCAGCAGGTGGACACTGGCTTCAGTGCAGCCGGGCACAGTCCCCTGTGCAGGTCCCATGACAGCTCGGAGATTACGTTTTTTGTTGATGGTTTATTTCCAAAGTGAATATCAAGTTTTGAAGTATTCAACGTTTACTGTCCACTGAAGTTTTTTTTTAAAAAGCAAAAGTTGTTTTTCACTTTCTTTACTGTTACAACCTTGCATAACTTATGGTTTTGTGCCGAGGTCCAAATGTTGAGTCATATATTTCGTTACTACATTATTTATTCATCTGTTGAATGTCTGTTTTTTTATTGTAATTATTCTGAATCACTAACTATGAAATTCTGTCCTGTTTTTTTTTTTAACCTTGAAATGCAAGCAAATAGTCTTTGATGTTTGCACAGTGTATTCAGCAGTTTGAAAACTTTAGATAATTTCCAAAATCTTTAATTGGAGATGCTTTCCAAAGATGCACTGTGTTTATTGAGGCGGTGTCCCATCTGTTTGTCTGCACTTGGTCTTTATGATACACATCACTTTGCGGAGAAAAGTACAGTGCATCTGGTCTTGTATTATGCAAAGTTGCTCTCTGTTTGTGATATAAAGCAGCAATGAACCCGTACATTTTCCTGGAAATTCTACAAACAATAATGGTGGATGTAGATCTGATTGTTATATAGCCCACAAATGATGCTGCTTTGTTAAAATTTGACAGCTAGGTTGCGGGGGGGGGGGGGAGAATTAAAGATGTCAAAAGTGGGGTGACGTAAACAATATTTTACCACTCCACCCAGCAGCTTTGTTGCATCTTGTTGCAGTTGCCCATCCCATCTGTTGCTTATTGAATTTGTAGCTGAACCTGCTTAATTTTACATCATGTTAATACAAGTGTAGAGAGCAAGCATTCTGCATCGAGCAAAGGGAAGCCTATTTCACACAGATGGCTGTGAAGGGAGGCAAACACGGCTTGAATTAGTTAACCTTTTAAGATATTTTTGAAGTAGTTTTGAAGTCACTTGAGACATAATTTGTGTATTATTGTACCAGGAGATGAAGGACTAAACTCAGTGTCACTCAGATCCTGGTTTGATGCTGAAACCTTCAGTGGTACATTATTGTCACATGTACCTAAGTACAGTGAATATATTTTTTGCAGCGGCTCAGTGCCTTCCTACTGTGCAGGAAGAGCAAAGTTCAGGTTAGGCTCTACTTGTCATTCACGCCTTCAAGGGGTTGATGAAAGGGACTCTGGTGGAGTCCTGGATGCAGACAGCTTCCTTAATTCCAGATTAATTTAAATAAAAGCTTTAAAAATGACCAGGGAGCCAGTGTCTTTCAATGGAGGAGTTAAAAGAGCCTTTGTGAGATGGCATTGCACTGAGCCCTGGCAAGCACATTGTAACAGTACTCATTGATGGCTAAAATAATAAATTAGCATCAAATGTCAGTGATTACACTGGAGTAGGTGGCAGTGTAGACCCACAGAGCATCTGTTGACCATTGCTGGACCGGAATACAGCACCTCTCCGTGAACGTGCTGCAGAACTGACTCCTACCACACAACCTACAGGCTCCTCTTTCCCTCTCTAGCCTCTAACAATGCTATCCTATCAGCATGATTTCCAAACAAAATATTTTGAAGAGAGGACCTTGAAGTTGACCATCCGTTTTGCAATGCCTTTGCTTCTTTCTTCCTCTTTCTTGGCCTCCACTCAGACTCATCCCCTAGTAAAGTCAGGACACAATCAGAATAGGACACAAACTCCGGAGGACATGGACAGGAAACGTTTTGGGTTGGGATCCTTCTTCAGATGGATTGTGGCAGAGGGAGAAAGCTGGAAGAGGGGTTGGGGTGGGACAGAGTCTGGCAAGTGATGGGTTGATACAGGTGAGAGGGGCTTTTAAGTTCCAACTCTCTCCCCCTCTACCACAATGAGTCTGAAGAAGGGTCCCGACCCGAAATGTGGACTGCTCATGTTCTCTAGAGATGCCGCCTGACCCGCTGAGTTACTCCAGCACTTGGTGTATTTTTCTATGTAAACCAGCACCTGTTGTTACTTGTGTCCACACAAACAGAAGAGACCATTCTAGCCTCAAACCAGTTCTGCAATTTACTTACATCAGGGGTCGGCAACCTACGGCCCCCGGGCCGAATGCGGCCTGTAACCAAAAATCATCCGGCCCGCAGGCGGATTTGTTTTTCACGTGATCATACGGAGCGCGGCCGAGCGCTGAGCTGTGGCTGTACTGCATCCTGCGCAAAGCCGTGATTTGATGCCTGCAATCCGGGGCGGGATGGGGCTGGATCCATGTTTACACGTGATATATGTGGCATGCCATCCGCTCACAGACATGCGTCCCGGCCCCTATGCAGAACAAGGTTGCCGACCCGACTCAGATGCTTTCATCCACTCTTCTTACCAGACTTTGCTGATAAATTCTATCATCAAGTGATAAACCACCATATCTGTGGTTCCCTAATTTGTGCTTTTGTTAAATAATGGAGTAACATTTGCAATTTTCCAGTCAAAAAGCATAATTCTTGCAGCTTTGGAAAATTACGGCGGTGGGTTAGTCTTGAGTCAGGAAAGACAGACCTCAATAGACTTTACTTTCAACATCCAATGAAAATTCCATATAGCAGACTAGAAAACCAATTATCAAGAATTGTTAGATGTGGTTGCTGGTTACTGAAGCAAGATGCAACACTTCTTGTGGTGAACTTTCGCCCTAATGGACCTCCCAAGCATCAAAAAAATCTAAATTTTTAATTCATTGGGCTACCATTGCGTGCAAAAAATGGTGCAAATCCACTCTTAATCATTCAGTCTAACTGAGGGAGATATTGTTCAAATTGGTTCTGAGCATAGTCTATATGGCTTGAGCAGACCAATAAATGGGAGTTGTCATTTTATAACATGATAGCTTTTATTGTGCAGTGCCCTGCGCAGACTTTTCCATTTCCTGTTACAAGACTTAACACTAAAAACTTAGCAAAGAGGAAAAAAGTGAAAGCTTTGAAAACCATTCCTGTTTGCAGATAAGCCCTATAGTTATCTATGTAATAATGTGTTTTTTTAAATAAAAAAATGAATTTTGCTAATTTGATGCAGGGAGCCACTTTGTCAAGACTGGTCAGGATGGATCCTTTTACTTGAACACAGCAAAGTAATGTCACAAAATTAATATTGTGGGATTCAGTTCCTGTCTAAGGAGCACATTTCAAGTGTTGTGGGAAAATAACCTCAGTTCATCATTTTGTTTTTGCTCTCTATGGTAAATTGACCAAATGCTGATTGAACCAACAATTAGGTACCAGTGAAGGAATTGTGAGGATGCAACGTGTCAATTAGCAGAACCAGACCAGGGTGAATAATTTGCAGTGGTTTAAAGTTGTGTTTGGAACAAGTTACATTTCTACTGCAAGGCAAGCTGTATATTATGAGAAAATGAGCACAAATTGAGAATGGGAAGAATGGGCTACATATCACAAGGCCAGACCTTTTGTAAATATAAATATACTTGACATTCTTTATTTAAAATGCAGAGGGACTCTTTAGAGAATTATAGCAATAAATTAGAGAACTGTTATGTGTTGTATAAAGAATTTGTGAAGTATATTTCTGTTCCTCTGTTCATTTCAGCAGGCTTTGTTTTGTAATGAGGCCACTGTAGAATAATGAGTAAAAAGAAAAAAATTAAAAATACTTTAGAACTGCTTAGACACAATGACAGTGGAAAGTGAAACTAGACTGTGTAGTTTCTTCTATTTATCCTTTTAATTTGAGTTTTACTTTTTTATAGGTATTCCTTTTGTGTAATTTATATATAGGTGTACAGACTATATGCTGATCACTGGTTCCAAGCAGTTTCCCTTTAAGAACTGTTTTTAGTTTTGATGTACCAATTTTGTTTGGATCAGATGGCAGCACTGAAAGATAAGCCCTCTTGTAGACCGACCCACTTAAATCAATGATTTTAAATGTTTCAGTGTTCATGAAAGGTATGTGTGTTCTTGTTACCTTGTGCTACCTAGACCCAGAAATAGCTGGAAGAGCCAGAGTTAATTTCTAACTGCACCTTGTGGTTTGCTTATTGGTTTTGAGGAGGGGTGGAAAATGAGTCAGACTTTTCATGTGAAGCTGGAATATAAATCTTCAACCCTTTTGCAAGCATTGCATGGCACTGGAGAACACATCACTGCAGCAATTACCTGAATGTTGCCTTTTTCCAAATGCACCTGTTTCACAACCCCTCCACACTGCGGTTGGTCTGCGTATTTATACTCAGACCTGAGCTGATGTTCCATAAACCAAAGGCTAGCAGTGACAGTGGAGCTCCTCGCACAACGTCACCCCTCCCACACTTTGGTTTCCAACAAAATGGCTTCTCTTCTCTATTTACCACCCTGCCCCAAAAATTGAGTTTGGACCTCGAGGTGTGAAAAGGGCATCACCTGTAGGTTTTTTTTAATCGGTCGAGCATTTCCAGTAACCTGGCTTTAGGTATAAACTGTTCAGTGATGATTCAAGCACTGTGTTTATTCACTTTTGTTTCCACTGTTGTTTCCATTGTGTTGGAAACAGATTAAAATTTAACTATCAATAAAAGAAAAGATAAATGGAAGTTGATAACTTTTATATTTTAGATGTCTTAATTTCTGGTTAGTATATGCTGTTTGTGATGTACAGCTGTTCGAAAGACCATATTGTTGCGATCTTCGAAACGTGTGCCTCCATTGTCTGATGGGTTATCGTCAGATCCACTAAACTCTGCTTACGCGCCCAGAGGTGGTCAGCTGAAGCTGCCTGTATTAAACAAAGAAATGTACTGCCTGTTTTCCCAAATCAATAATTTAGATATCTGGAGATTAACTGGGGATGAGTAACCAGACTTTTGCTTATCCTGCCAATTTATCTCTGGTTGTCATGGTTGGTCAGGGTCCATGAACAAGTGTGTGGCCAGGATTGTTCTGGCATGACAGCTGTATGGCATAGGAAGGGGAATCAAATAGCACATTGCCATGACAGTTGTCAGACAAATTCTGCCTAATTTAGCTTTACACTCTTGTGATAGGATGATTTCCAAATCCTACCAAGCATGAGAGATTGTTTCGCCATCCTGCAACCCCTCCCCAATGGACCTAGTCCATCAGTTGGAGCTGGCTTCCAAATGTAGGAGCATCTCGGCATTGGGTGTGAAGTGTGTGTAATGCAAGGTTCCTGTTGCAATCAAGGCTTCTTCCAATTGTGTTTGCCCATGTCTCCACAAATAGCATCATGGCTCGGGATTCTCTCTGCTCTTCAGTCTTTTACCAGTTTCCTGTTCTTAAGATTAAGCCTTAGAAGACATTGTTTTCAAATTTAGTTGCAATACTACGCTAAGTACTGAATACCTCATTTATTTTGTAACAGTATCCCCAGTTCTACTGATATGATTGCTCTTGTATCCTAATCCTGTACCTGACTTGTTGAAAGCCTCAATAAAATGTTAACATCCTGGTATAGAGCAGTGTTGGTGTTAGCTCATGTGAGAGTTTCCATCCTGTTTGCTCCATACATGAATACCTGAAGACCAATTTTTAGGGGTGGTACACAAAAATGCTGGAGAAACTCAGCGGGTGCATCTATTTTTAGGGGTGTTTGTGTTTGAGATTGACTAATTTTAGTGTTACACATATTAGGCACTGTTTGTGATCAGTCTCTCCAGCAGTAGCCCTTAACATGAAATGGCCAAGTTTTCTACTTGGTGGTACTGACTGTTCTTTTGTTCACTACTTGAAAATAACGAATGACTTTGGGAGACTAATTACCCTGAATATAATGATTATAGTTTTAACATAAACAGTGGGAATTTTTGTCTCTGGCAAGGCATCTACAGACAGCTGCCTAGCTTGGAATATATCTGCTTGAAATAGAATATTCCTGAACATTACTCTGCCCTGTCAATTTTTTTAAATTGTAACATACTAATTTGCACAAAAAATGCCATTATGATCTCGACCCTAGGTTACTGCCTCTGATGGCTAATTAACTTTTGGCATCATAATCCATGTACATGCTCTAACATGTGATCGGTATTAAATGGTGTAAGGACAGTATTTTAAATAATACTGCTCTTTAATTGCATTTGGATATGAATATGCCATTTAACCCTGAGTCCATTCTGCTGTTGTCAGATCATGGGATTACACCATTGTACATTTGTTCCATCTCCATTGATATCATTGGCTAATAAAAACCCATCCTTTCCATCTCTCAGATTTGAATTGATCTATCAATGACCATCGACGGATTTTTACTTTAATATGTTAAAACTTTCACTGAGTTTGCATTTTGAAACTGATTGGGTTTCATGCAGATATTATGCTTTTCAGATTGTAATTGAGTCTGGGTGTCTTAAATATGAAGGTATGAGGTATTGATATTAAGGAGAGGGCTTTCACGTTATGAAATTCAGAACCGCTAAAAAGCATAATTATCTCAAGCTCAATCCCAGCTCAGGAAGAGTTCTTATCCGACCACTGTGAGCAACTGGTGATGGGACAACTCAGTCAGTACACAATCCCCACCAACCTCTCATACTCTTGCTCAATCACCCTAGCCCCACATACTGCTACCTGCTCCCCCACATTGTGTGTCCTCCTTCTCCACCTCGCGTTCACTCCTCCACCCCTGGCCCCCTCTCCTCAACCCCTGCCCCCACCTTCACTCCTGCTCCTTTTCCCCTCCTCCTCTTTCTGCCTCCTCCACTGTGTCTCTCTTTACCCCCCCTCGCCCAGTTCTCTCCCCACCTGCCTTCTCCCCCTCGCTTCCCATCCCCCCCCTCGTCCCTTCCCTTCTCCCCTCCCCCCGTCCCATCCCTTTCCCTCTCCCCTTTCTCGTCCCTTCCCCCCCTCCTCGACCTTCCCGGTCTCGTCCCCTCCCTCCCCTTCTCGTCCTCTCCCCTTCCCCCCCCTCGTCCCCTCCTCCTCCCCCCCCCCCCTCGTCCCTTCCTTCCCCCCTGCCCTTTCACCCCCCCTTCTCGTCCCCCCCCCCCCCCCCGTCCCTCCCCCCCTCCTCGTCGTTCCCCCCTCTGCCCCTTGTCCTGTTCCCACCCCATCCACTGACCCTCTCTCTCCCCACTCTGCCCTCACCCAGACTACATTTCCCGGCATACGCCACAGAAAGTAGTCCGGGAGGCCGCCCCTCCACCGTTATTTTACCCACTCCGCCCTCGCGTTCACTCAGACCATCACGTCAAAGGCCGTGAACAGTTGAGTTAAATGTTGAGCTGGAATGAAAGGTGCGTGAGACACTGGGTCACAGAGGCACTGCACTGTACTGTACTGTACGAGTGTACTACTGTACAGGGTGGCTGGGCTGGGCTGGGCCGGCGGCGGAAGGCTCTCCCCGGGGCAGCCAGCGGGTGCGACGCGGTTTTGGCGCCACTGGCGCGCGGGGCAGGCTGGGATCGTGGCCGCACAGGGATTTAAACCGGAGCAAAAACCGGCGCAAAGTTGCCGGAGATCGCGGGGCCGGGGCTGGACTGGGCCGGGACCGGGCCACTGTTGCTGCTGCTGCTGCTGCTGCTGCTGCTGCTGCTGCTGCTGCTGTCCGCGGCACAGCTATGCCGAGCGGCGAGGAGCGGAAGGCCAGCGAGAGCTTCGACAAACTCTGCCAGGACTTGAACCTGGACCCGGAGACGGGCGCCGAGGCTTGGGGCAGCTTCCAGCGCATCGGCAGCACCTACACCCTGGAGGTGGGGGACATGAGATGCTGAGGGTGGGGGGTGGGGGAGTGACAGTCACGCGGGGTGAGGGGGTCCTGGGGATGTCAGGGAGAGGGAGGCTGCGTTCAGGGCAGAGGATAGAAGAGGAGCTTGGGGTTGAGAGGAGGGATCGGGGGGGGGGATCCTGAAGGTGGGGAGATCCCGGGTGAGAATGACCCGCAGTGAGGGGACGAGGAGATCCTGGGGCTGTCAGGGAGAGGGGCTGCGGTCAGGGCATGGGGGTGAGGGGAGGGGTAGGTCCCTGATGGTGAGGATGTAGTGGGAGGACTCTGTAGTGAGTGTGGTTCCTGTCTCCCTCTCACCCAGAGTCTCTGTCCCTGCCCCCCCTCCCCAGAATGAGGGGGTGGTGGGTCGTGCCCCCTGTAAGGAGGGCTGGGTGGGAGGTGAAGGAGATTGTGAGTGGGTACCTGTCCCAGGATCTAAAGAAGGGGTGTAGGTCACGAGGGCACGGAAAGATAGGGACAGTGTGGCGGAGAGAATGGGTTATGGCGGTGAGAATAGTAGTATCAGAACAGTGGAAAGGTCAGGGGGTTGTGGATGATGCAAGAGCACCTGAACCCTGATGGTGGGGGCAAGTGGTTATGAAAGCAGGACCTATATTTGGAAGTCAGGTGAGGTTTTTGGGATGGAGATAGAGCCTACATCCTGATGGATGGTGTGGGATTGAGGAAAGAATGGATGGATGGATGGGAGGAGAGGGACTGGGGAGAGGGTCAGTGGTCAATAATTACAATGGCCTGATTACTGTCCAGAAGCAGCCGTTATGTGCTAGGTCAGTATCTGGATTATTGCAGCTTGGATCAATTATCAATATTTGGTCCAATCAAGACTATTTCAAAAATTGGAACAATTGACAACAGTACCCCTTCAACAAGTTTATCCAGCAAAAAAAAAAAAAATGTACAGGTGTGTAGAGGTGTTAGTGTAACAGTGATGGAGAATTAGTAGAAGGCGTGGTATTGATATCCAGTATTACTTTCGCATCTACTGAGATACAGTGAAAACCTTAGTTTCATGTGCTATCCAAAATAATCATACCATGCATCGGTGCCATTGTACCACAAAGGTAGTACAAAAACAGAAAGGAAACACACTATATTCAGCATTATAACAGCTACATGGAAAGTGCAGGTTTTTTTTTAAAGTGTGAGTGCACACAGGGTAGATTGAGAGTAGACTCAAACTGCTGGAGCAACTCCAGGTAAAATGAGTTACTCCAGCATTTTAAGTCTGACTTTCGATTTAAATCAGCATCTGCAGTTCTTTCCTACACGGGGTAGATTGAGAGATCGGGAATGAATCCTTGTCTTATGAGTGGTGTGTTCAAGAGCCTGATAATATAGCAGGGAAGAAGCTGTTCTTGAATCTGGTAGTACATGCATTAAAGCTTTTGTATCTTCTGGCCGATGAGGGAGAGGAGAAGAGAGGATGGCCAGGTTATGAGTTGTCCTTGGTGCTTTACAAAAGTAGCATGATGTATACGTGGTTGATGGATGTTGGGCGGGGAGGCTGGTTTGTGACTTAGAGTTTCATAACTCTGCAGTTTCTGGCAGTCTTGGGCAGAGCAGTTCCGAAACCAAGCTCTGATGCATCCCAATCAGATATGATGCATCTATAATAATTGGCAGGAGTCATTGGAGACATGGTGAATTTCCTTAGTCTTCTGAGGAAGTTGAGGCATTGTTGTGCTTTCTGGGCCATAAGTGATAGGAGTAGAATTAGGCCATTCTTATAATGTGCATAAATTTGAGGTTATCCACTTTGGTGGCAAGAACAGAAAGGCTGATTATTATCTGAATGGTGTCAGATTATGAAAAGGGGAGGTGCAACAAGACCTGGGTGTGCTTGTACATCAGTCACTGAAAGTAAGCATGCAGTGGCATGTTGGCCTTCATTGCGAGAGGATTTGAATTTAGGAGCAAGGAGGTCCTACTGCAGTTTGGGGCTTGGGCCCTGTCCCTGTACATTGCCCTGGAGAGACCGCAGCTGGAGTATTATGTGCAATTTTGGTCTCCTAATTCAAGGAAGGACATTATTGGTATTGAGGGAGTGCAGTGTAGGTTCACCATGTTAATTCCCGCGATGGTGGGACAGATATATGATGAAAGAATGGGTTGACTGGGCTTGTATTCACTGGTATTTAGAAGGATGAGAGGGGATCTTATAGAAACGTATACAGTTCTTAAAAGATAGGACACGCTAGATGCAGGGGAAATGTTCCGTATGTTGGGGAGTCCAGAACCAGGAGGCACAGTTTAAGAATAAGGGGTTGGCCATTTAGGCCTGAGACGGGGGGAAAAAACGTTTTCAGCCAGAGAGTTGTGAATCTGTGGAATTCTCTGCCACTGAAGGAAGTGGGGGCCAATTCAATGGATGTTTAAGAGAGGGTAATAGCCCTGTCCCTCGGTGCAAGTTCATTCCAAGAGCTCTCCCGAGTTTTAAAAAAATCAAACTCGTGGTAAGTACGGAGAATGAACGTAGCCTGTACGTTGGAGCTCGGGGAAGTCTCTTAGCGGCTCATAACGATAACGGCGGGTCCTCAGGAAGTCTAGCTAATGGCAGGTAAGCACGGGAAGATTCGCGAAGATTTTTCAACATGTTGAAAAATGTCCACGAGAGCCCCGAGTACCGACAAGTGGCCATTACCGTAAATCTCCAAGTTCGAATCAGGGCAAACTCGGGAGAGCTCTTGGAATGAACTCTTACCATGGGACAGGGCTTTTAGATTTAGCTCTTGGGGCTAATGGAATCGAGCAGAAATGGGGTACTGATTTTGGATGATCATATTGAATGGCGGTGCTGGCTCAGAGTGCCGAATGGCCTACTCCTGCACCTATTTTCTATGTTCTATGTCCAAAGCTGGAGTAGTGTGCACAGTTATGGTTGCCACACCAGGAAGGATGTGAGTCCATTAAACAAAGGGAATTCACCGGAATGTTGTCTGGGGTAGAATTAAGATTCAGGGTAGGAGGTTTGTAGAATAATTCTTTTCACCCATAGTGTAGTTCAAATGTGGTGCAAACTGTTTGAGGAAATAATAGAGGTAGGTTCTTCCCCCAACATTTAAGAAGCAACTTTATGAGCACTTGAAAGGCAATGGCATAGAAATCTGTGGGAAATGGAATTATTCTCAATTGGTGCTTTTATGGTTAGTATGGACATGGTGGAGCAAAGGGCACATTTCCCCCTGTGTGGCTATTGCTGTAGATCCTGCTCCACAATTAATGGGGACACAATCCTAGTATCGATATCTTCACCAAAATCCCAGCAAGTTCATGTTTCTTCTGGTGGGCATGTTTACAGGCTATAAAGAATCCGTTCATTATTCGTGACTCCTATCGAAATTAGTGTTAGTTGTTCATTGCAGAACTTTTGGCATTATCTGTGATTTATGTGATAAGAGCAGAATTAGGCCATTCGGTCCCTCAAGTTAACTCTGCCTTTCAATCGTGGCTGATCTATCTCTCCATCCTAACCCCATTCTCCTGCCTTCTCCTTAAATTCTGACACCCGTACTAATTAAGAATCTATCTCTGCCTTAAATATATCAACTGGCTTTGCCTCCACAGCCTTCTGTGGCAAAGAATTCCACAGATTCACCACCCTGAAGTGCCAGTGTTTTTCTTACTCTTGTACAACGGCGAGACAAAACGTAGACTGGGCGATCGTTTCACTGAGCACCTTTGCTCAGTCTGCCTGGACCTACCTGATCTCCCGGTTGCCAAACATTTTAATTCCCCTTCCCATCCCATACTGACCTTTCTGCCCTAGGCCTCCTCCATTGTCAAAGTGAGGCTAAACACAAATTGGAGGAACAGCATCTCATATTTCGCTTGGGCAGCTTACAACCTAGTGGTATTGATATTGAGAATATTGATTTCTCTAACTTCAAGTAACCCCTGCATTCCCTCCCCCACCCATCGCACCAGCTTCTCATTCTCACCAAGCAGACAGCTAACAATTGCCTGTTTCCTCATCATCACTACTTTTTTGCATATCTTGCATTCATTTGTTTTATATCTCGCTACATCTCCGTCTATACCTCTCATTTCCCTCTCATTCTGAAGAAGGGTCTCGTCCCGAAACGTCACCCATTCCTTCTCTCCAGAGATGCTGTCTGACCTGCTGAGTTACTCTGGCATTTGTGTCTATCTACAGTGTTTTTATCAACCTATTTTTTTCAGGGAGAAACTCTACATTGGCTGGCTTGTGCTCTATATGTGGCATGTCGAAAAAAGCATCACCCCAACTGTCGGCAAGGGGACGATGGAAGGGAATGGTGTTTCGTTGACAAGAATTCTTCGCTCGTCAAAGTTAAGGTAACAATCATCCCATGTTCCCAAGCTAGAAGTAGGCATTAGGTACATTCCACTTCCTTGTGTCTGGCAAGGTACAATACTGATGTTTATAAGACTGACACTTGGTCCTGACTGAGTAATTTGAAAGAACACTCAACTTTGTGGTTTTAAGTACAATGGGATTTCTATCTACATTTTGCAATTGGAAAGTTGGAATTTACCTCTGCTGTGACTGTAGCTGATACATCTTTAGTTTCAAATTAGCCTCAAATGTTATCTCAGTTAAGGGCAGGATTATTGATTACATTCTGTTAAATTGATATTTTATAGTATGCAAAACTGCGGGGTAGCCAATTGTATTCTGGACTATAATTTGAGTAGAATCTGAACTAATGTTCCACCTTAACCTTCCCAGGAAAATGTAGAACGGTGAAAATATAGTATTACAATGAAGGACCAATAGTTGGTAGAATTGAAGAAACGAACGAACAAAAGTTGGGGAACGATTGTACTTGCAAAGCATTATCGATAAACAGTGTTAAAAACCGTTAGCTAATGGAAGCACATGCTGTAGTAGAACGACACATTGCCACCGCCCTCTGCCTCCATCTCCCACTAGGACGGTCTTAAAGCCCTCCATTTCTTCCTCGACCGCAAAATCTGCCAAATTCCCACTAGCAACGCTCTCCCTTGCCAAGCAGAGATGGTCCTCGCACTTAATGACTTTTCCGTCGACTTCTCCAGCTTCCTCCAAATCCAAGGCGCAGCCATGGGCACTCGCCTGGGCCCCAGCTATGCCTGCATCTTTGTTGGGTACTTCGAACAATCCCTGTTCCAGGTGTATGCTGGTCTTATTCCTGAACTCTATTTCTGCTACATTGACGACTGCATCGGGGCTACCGCCTGCAGAACTCACGGACTTCATTAACTAATTTCATTCCTGCACTTAAATTCACTTGGACCATCTCCAACATCTCCCAACCGTTTCTTGATCTCACCGTCTCCATCACAGGAGATAGACTGACATCTATTTAACTTACTGACTCCCGCAACTGTCTAAACGTCACTTCTTCCCACCCTGCCTTCTGCAAATACTCTATCCCCCTACTCCCATTTCCTCCGTCTACGCCGCATCTGCGCCCAAGATGAGTTCCATACCAGGATATCTGAGATGTCCTCATTCTTTAGGGTACTGGGGTGCCCCTCTTTGTACTCGGTAAATTTCCTCACTTCAAGAGTAATCTTTAGAGAACGGTGGGATCCCCATCTTCCATCATAGATGAGGCCCTCACAAGGGCCTCCTCGATATCCTGCAGCTCCACTCTTGCTCCCCCTCCCCCGAGTCGCAACAGAGACAGAGTCCAGTAGTCCTCACATTTCACCCCATCAACCGACACACACAGCACATAATTCTCCGACATTTTTGCCACCTCCAACCGGATCCCACCATTAGCTACATCTTTCCATCATCTCTGCTTTCTGCAGAGACTGTTCCCTCCGCAACTCCCTGGTTAACTCGTCCCTTCACACCCAAACCACCCCCCTCCCCAGGTACTTTCCCCTGCAACCACAGGAGATTCAACACCTATCCCTATACCTCCTCCATCCAAGGACCCCGACAGTCTTTTCAGGTGAGGCAGAGGTCCACTCCTACTGTAAAATAACCTTTAATAATCCTTTACAGGAAATTACAGTGATTTAATAATCCTTTACAGGAAAAACAGAGCACTGGTCACCACTGAATGGTAGGCACTGCACAGTAGGGGTTGGCAGATGTTGAATGACCTTAGCCTCCTTAAAAAATACAGTTGACTTTGTCCCTTCCTGTACACCGCCTCCATATGACTCTTCCAGTCCAGCTCACTGTCAAGCTACACACCAAGGTACCTGTGGTTGGCGACTACCTCCACCTCAGTGCCCCTGATGGTGATTGGTGTTGGTTGAGTCCTCCTCCTCCCCCTCCTGAAATCCACAACTATCTCCTTCGTTTTTGTGGTGTTGAGATGGAGGTTATTGTGTGCACTCCACTCCACAAAGTATCCGCTGTTCCAGGTGTGGACACCAACCGCAGACTCGGCAATCGTTTTGATGAACACCTCCGATCGGTCCGCCTAAACCTACCTGATCTGCCAGTTACTAAGCACTTCAACTCCCATTCCCATACTGTCCCTTCTGTCCTGGGCCTCCTCTGCTGTCAGATGCAAATTGGAGAAACAACACCTCATATTTTGCTTGGGCAGCTTGCATCACAATGGTTTGAATATTTACTTTTCTAACTTGCAGTAACCCTTGCTTTCCCTCTTTCTCCATCTGACCAGTCTGACTGTCCCCCTGATTAATTTTATCTCTGTATTGCTGTCAACTTTTCCAAGCTAACTGCTCAATTCTACGTTTTCCTTGCACCTTATCCCCTGATGTCTCATTTTCACAACTTGCACTTCCATATCTCTGTATCTCCCTCTCCTCTGATTCTGTCTGAAGAAGGGCCTCGACCCAAAATGTCACCCATTCCTTCTATCCACAGAAACAGCCTGTCCCGCTGAGTTCCTCCAGCATTTTGTGCCTATCTTGTGTGTAAACCAGCATCTGCAGTTCCTTCCTACAACCTCCCTCACCATCCCTTTGCTTCCAAGACCTAAGGTCGCCACTTCCCGAACTGATCATGAAACTGTAGGGCACTCTCAGAAGCTCTGTTCATTGTCACTCACTTTCCTCGTCACCGTCTCCGCCACCATCTGGAGTTATTGGAATGTTAGTGTGGATGCCCCATTAGTGTGCTGTGGACTTTAAAAGTGCACAGCAATTATTTTGGTATTTCGCTGGTTTTCAAACTTTTCATCTTCTGCCATTCTTATAGCCTAATTCAATTCTTCAGCAAGATGAAGAAATGGACCGATATGGCAAACTTATCCCAAGACTTCCGAAAGCGAGTAGAGCAGTTGGAAAGGAATTTTGAAGTTTCAACTGTTATATTCAGGAAATTTGAGCCTATCTTTTTGGATATGTTTCAAAATCGTCACCAGGATCCGCCCCGGCTTCAGCGAAGCAGAAAACAGAGGTACGTTAGTCTTGCTAATTTTCATTTTCATTTTAGAAAGCTACGGTCATCTTTAAACTTGCCAAATTACGGGTTTAAAACACTGCACCTAGTGATGTGCTGTCCACTGGACTGAGAATCACGAGGAAGACATTCATAAAAGATAGACAAGTTTAGCTCCTATGGCCTTACAGGCAGATGTGTCTTACTCACTTCCCTGCTTGGTCTTGTATCACTTTATTCTCTCAGTGTGGAAAGCATGGCAGCGCTGAATTTTTCTGAGGGCTTTTGTACCACTTTAACCTGTTTTGAAACCAGAAGCCAGCTCTGAGGGAAAGGCAGCATCTCTGGAAAGAAGGAATGCGTGAAAACACCCATTCGTTCTCTCCAGCCTGTCCCGCTAAGTTACTCCAGGATTTTGTATCTATCTTCAGTGTAAACCAGCATCTGCACTTCCGTCCTACACATTCGCCAGCTCTGAACCTCCACTGCAATATTGCCCGATAATGCTCAGAATCTAATCCTTTGAATGGTATTTAATTATGTGAAGTGCAGTGCCCAAAGGGAGCTGTTATTTTTATGATACTCTGGGCTGTAATTGCTTTTGGGAGCATGCTATAATACGGAAGGAGAAAAAATGCAAATGGATGTAGAAAGAGGTGTTTCACTTCCTCTACCAAATCTTGGCACAATTCCACAAAATATATAGGCCATTGTATTTAGAATGTGATTTTGATTCTTTTACAGGCGCCTTCCATGCAGTGTAAGAGATGCTTTTAGTTTTTGCTGGACCTTATTCGTATACATTAAAGGTAAGAGATTTTGTTTCTATTCCCCTCTCATTAGTTCTGTGGGGTTCCTGTTGAGATCATGCATTACTGCCACTCCATCGGAAATAAAGCCACCATCTCTATTATATCAGAACTCATTATTGAAGGTAACATAGCTCCAGTGTCCCATCTGTCCTGTTCAGTGTACCTTCTCAGCCACGGCAACAGCCTCATGAATCAGTACCGTACATATTCTGCCTTCCATCTCTAATAAAACAACAAAGTATTTAGTTGCAATCTAATCGTGTTTTAGGTTGGTTTATCATTACAGTTGTTATAGAGTGATACAGCGTGGAAACATGCCCTTCGGCTCAACTTGCCCAGCTACTCTAGTCCCACCTGCACGGGTTTGGCCCATATTCCTCCAAACCTGTCCCATCCATGTGCCTGTCCGACTGTTTCTTAAATGTTGGGATAGTCCCAGCCTCAACGACCACCTCTGGCAGCTTGTTCCATACACCCACTATCCTTTGTGTGAAAAAAAATTACCCCTCAGATTCCTATTAAATCTTTTCCCCTTCACCTTAAACCTTCACCTGAATCCTCCGGTCCTTGATTTACCTACTCTGGGCAAGAGACTCTATGCATGTTCCCAATCTATTCCTTTCATGTATACAGCTCAATAAGATCACTCCTCATCCTCTTGCGCTCCAAGGAATAGTCTCTGCCTACTCAACCTTTCTCGATAGCTCAGACCCTCTAGTCTTGGCACCACCTTCGTAAATCTTCGCTGTACCCATTCCAGATTGACAACACCTTTCCTATAACTTGGTGCCCAGAACTGAACACAATAATCTAAACGGCCTTACCAACGTCTTTGACAACTGCAACATGACCTCCCAACGTCTATACTCAATACTCTGACTGATGAAGGCCACAACTTCTATACTCAATAATCACTCTGCTCTACAACACTGTGTAGGTCTTGCCCATGTTTAATTTCCCAAATGCAACATCGCTCATTCTCTTTACTAAATTCCATCAACCATTCCTCAGTCCACCTGGCCAATTGATCAAGATCCTGCTGCAATTTTTCGCAAATATTTTCACTATCTGCAAACCACCCACATTTGTACCATCAGCAAACTTGCTAATCTTGCCATGTATGTTCTCATCCCAATCATTGATATTGATGACAAACAGTAACTGGCCCAGCACTGAACCCTGAAGCACACCACTAGTCGCAGGCCTCCAGTCCGAGAAACAACCTTCCACGATCATCCCATACAACAGTCCTCATGTCCCTCTCCTTCCTGAAAACCCACCATCCCTCCCCACAGACATCGCTTCGGCCTCCATCTACTCACCTGCCTTCCTCCGACCCCAACCCCCACCCTTGCCGCGTGTTCACCACCTCCCCCTTTCTGATTCGGAATGGTCTGTCCTCAGCAGAGGCCTCGCCTTTGTTCCCCTCCGCCCCCACCTCAACGGGTTCCGTGTCTGCCACGATGTAGAGCTCTTATTCCGTCACCTCTTCCTTCAAGTCTTTTTCTGTGGGAAGGAGTCCTGGCCCAGTGATGACCCCTTCTCCCGTCACCAACAGACCCCCTCCTCTTGGACCCCTGGATGGCTCACAGACACCTCCTCCTACTTATCTTTGAAACATGACCCCACAGACTAGCACCAGGCCTTAATTTCAAGCACCGTTACTGATTTCATCACTTCCGGCTCTCTGCCCCCTAAAGCCTCCAACGTTAATGTTCCCCAGCCCCGCATCAACTTCACCACTAATTTCCATCCTGCACTCAAATTCACTCGGACCATCTCTGACATCTTCCAACCGTTTCTAGATCTCACCGTCTCCATCACAGGAAACAGACTATTGACCAACATCTACTGCAAACCTACTGACTCCTATAGCTATCTTGACTGTACTTCTTCCCACCCTGCTTCCTGTAAAGACTATCTGCTACTCCCAATTCCTCCGTCTACACCGCATCTGCGCCAAGGATGAGATGTTCCGCACCAGGGTTCATACCATCAGAGATGTCCTCATTCTTTAGGAAACGGGGATTCCCCTCTTCCATTATAGATGAAGCTCTCACTAGGGTCTCCTCTTTATCCCGCATTTCTGCTCTTCCCCCCCCCCCCCCCCCCCCCCCCCCACCCCATTCGTATCAAGGACAGAATACCCACTTGTCCTCAGCTTCCACCTCATCAGCCGTCACATACAGCGGGATCCCACTATTGGCCACATCTTCCCATCTCCACCCCTTTCTGCTTTCCGCAGAGACCGTTCCCTCCGAAACTCCCTGTTCAACTCGTTCCTTCCCACCCAAACCGCTCAGATACTTTCCCCTGCAACCGCAGGAGATGCAACATCTGTCCCTTTACCTCCCCCCCCTCGACTCCATCCAAGGACCCAAACAGTCTTTCTAGGTGAGGCAGAGGTTCACTTGCACCACCTCCAACCTCATCTACTGCATCCACTGTTCCAGGTGTCAACTTCTCTACATCGGCGAGACCAAGCGCAGGCTTGGCGATCATTTCACTGTCCGTCTTAACCTACCTGATCTCCCGGTGGCCCAGCACATCGATTCCCCATTCCCAATCTGACCTTTCTGTCCTGGGCCTCATCCATTGTCAAGAGTGAGACCCAGTGCAAATTGGAGGAACAGCACGTCGTATTTTGCTTGGGAAGTGGTATGAACATTGACTTCCCTAACTTCAGATAGCCCTTGCTTTCTCTCTCCATCCCCGTCCCCTTCCCAGTTCTCCCGCTAGTCTTACTGTCTCCAACTACATTCCATCTTTGTCCCGCCCCCTCCCCTGACGTCAATCTGAAGAAGGGTCTCGAACAGAAACATCGCCCATTCCTTTCCAGAGATGCTGCCTCACCCGCTGAGTTACTCCAGCATTTTGTGTGTACCTTCCACCATCATTGTCTGCTTCTTTTCATGAAGCCAATTTTCTATCCATTCAGCTAGCTCTCCTTGGAACCCATGCAATCTAACCTTCCAGAGCAGCCTACTATGCGGAACATTTTCGAATGCTTTGCTGAAGTCTATATATGCAACAGTTCTGCCGTCCATTCACCTATTTGCTCACATCTTCAAAAAAACTCAAATCAGATTTATGACAACCTCACACTTACAAAACAATACTCATAATCATCATCATAATAATACTTTATTAGCCAAGGATGTTTTGCAACATACGAGGAATTTCATTTGCCATACAGTCGTACCAAGAAAATGCAACAGAACACACAAAATATATTTTAACATATGACTCCTCCACATTCCTCACTGTGTTGGACGGCAAAAAAAAGTTCAATCTCTTCCCTTCTTTGTTCTTCCACGGTCGGGGGCCTCGAGCCTACTGTTGACGGGGCGATCTTGGCTCCCGTAGCCAGCGCCGTTTGGGCCCTCATGTCGGGGTGATCAAGCTCCTGCATTGGGGGGATCTCAGCTTCCCCGCGCCGGGCGATCTGACCCCGCGTCGGGGCTGGGCAAAACCTTCTGCGTCGTTTGGAGCTTCCCGACATCGGTCTCCACCCAAGATTGCGAGCTCCTCGATGGTGAAATCCGCAGGCAAGGGATCGGCTTCGATGGTAAGTCCACGACCCCGCGGTGGGGCTCAAAATCAGTCCCGAGCAAGGCCTCCAGCTCCATGATGTTAGGCCGCAGAGCGACCGGAGATACGATCCGGAAAACAATCGTGTCTCCGGCAAGGTAAGAGATTGGGAAAAAAGTTCCCCCCGTCCCCCACCACCCACATAAAACAAACCAGAGAACATTAACACATACTTTTAAATCACATTAAAAGTAACAAAAAAAGATGAAAAGACAGGCAGATCGTTGGCGAGGCGGCTATTGTGTGGCGCCCCTGGTGGTAACTCCCTATTCAGCCCTTGTCCATCTAAATGCATGTATATCCTATCCCTCAGAATGCTTTCTAGTAACTTTCCAATTACAGATGTTAAGCTCACTGGTGTATAGTTCACAGCATTTTCCCTGCAGCCCTTCTTGAATAAAGGCACAACATTTTCCACCCTCCAGTCTTCCAGCAGCTCTCCTGTATTTAAAGACGACTCGTAAATCTTGTCGAGAGATCCCGCAATCTCCTTTCTAGTTTCCCACAATGTCCGCGGATATATCTGATCAGGCCCTGGAGATTTGTCTACCTCTATACATCATCGTACCTTCAGCACCTCTTTGACGGTAACACTGACTGCTCTCAAAGACACTTCCATTGACTGCCCCAAGTTCCTCCATACTCCTGCCAAATACAGAGGAGAAATACTTGTTGAGGACCTTGCCCATCTGTGTCTCCACACAGAGTTGACTGCTTTGATTCCTGAGGGGTCCCACTCACTTTCTAGTTACCCTTTTCTCCCTTATTTATTTTTAAAATTTCTTGGGGTTGCCCTTAATGCTATCCGCCAGAGTTATCTCCTGGCCCCTTTTTTGCCCTTCTGATTTCTTTTTTTAGTTTAATCCTTAGTTCCTGAAACTCCTCCAGGGATGCACTTAATCCCAGCTGCCTATACCTGTCATATGCGTCCTTCCTATGTTTGACCAATGCCTCAATTTCCCTCGAGAACCAAGCTTCCTTACGTTTGCCTGCCTTGCCCCCCACTCTAACAGGGACGTACAATCGTGAGCTTTTGTCAGCACATTTTTAAAAACATCCCACTTGGCCGATGTTCCTTTCCCCTCAAACAAACTACTTCAGTCAACTTGAGCAAGACCTTCTCTCAAATCCTCAAAGTCGGCCTTGCTCCAATTTAGCATTTTAACACGTGGACCCTCTCTATCCCTATCCATAACTATCTTAAACCTAATCAAACAGTGGTCACTGATCCCAAAAGACTCTTCCACAAACTCTTCATTCACTTGCCCTCCCGACTAGATCAAGTGTTGCCCTCACACATGTGAGGTTCTCTACATATTGCTGGAGAAAGCACCGGAACACTTTTGGGAAATTGCACCCCATCTGAACCTTTCACATTATGATTTTCCCAGATAAAAGGGGGACGAGGGATATAATTGGTCCATTAGAGAGTCAGAGTGGACAGCTATCTGCAGAGCCAAAAGAGATGGGGGAGATATTGAACAATTTGTTTTCTTCGGTATTCACCAAATAGAAGAATATTGAATTATGTGAGGTAAGTGAAACAAGTAGAGTAGTTATGGAAACTATGAGATTCAAAGAAGAGGAAGTACTGACACTTTTGAAAAATATAAAAGTGGATAAGTCGCCAGGTCCTGTCGGGATATTCCCTCGGACATTGAGGGAAGTTAGTGTAGAAATAGCAGGGGCTATGACAGAAATATTTCAAATGTCATTAGAAACGGGAATGGTGCCGGAGGATTGGCGTACTGCACATGTTGTTCCATTGTTTAAAAAGGGTTCTAAGAGTAAACCTGGCAATTGTAGACCTGTTAGTTTGATGTCACTGGTGGGCAAATTAATGGAAAGGATACTTAGAGATAATATATATAAGCATCTGGATAAGCAGGGTCGGATTAGGAACAGTCAACATGGATTTGTGCCTGGAAGGTTATGTTTGACTAATCTTCCTGAATTTTTTGAAGAGGTTAGGGAAATTGATGAGGGTAAAGCGGAGAATGTTCCAGAACTAGGGGTCACAGTTTAAGGATAAGAGGGAAGTCTTTTAGGACCAAGATGAGAAAATCATTTTTTACACAGAGAGTGGTGAATCTGTGGAATTCCCTGCCACAGAAGGTAGTTGAGGCCAGTTCATTGGCTATATTTAAGAGGGAGTTAGATGTGGCCCTTGTGGCTAAAGGGATCAGGGGGTATGGAGAGAAGGCAGGGATGGGATACTGAGTTGGATGATCAGCCATGATCATATCGAATGGCGGTACAGGCTCGAAGGGCCGAATGGCCTACTCCTGCACCTATTTTCTATGTCTGTATGGACTTCAGTAAGGCCTTTGACAAGGTTCCACATGGAGGGTTGGTTAAGAAGGTTCAATTGTTGGGTAATAATGGTGGAATAGCAAGATGGATTCAACAGTGGCTGAATGGAAGATGCCAGAGAGTAATGGTGGATGGCTGTTTGTCAGGTTGGAGGCCGGTGATTAGTGGGGGTGCCTCGGGGATCTGTGTTGGGTCCACTGTTGTTTGTCTTGTACATCAATGATCTGGACGATGGTGTGGTAAATTGGATTAGTAAGTATGCAGATGATACTAAGTTAGGTGGCGTGGATAATTAAGTAGATTTTCAAAGTCTACAGAGAGATTTAGGCCATTTGGAAGAGTGGGCTGAAAGATGACAGATGGAGTTTAATGCTGATAAGTGTGAAGTGCTACATCTTGGCAGGACAAATCAAAATAGGACGTACATGGTAAATGGTAGTGAATTGAGGAATGCAGTTGAACAGAGGGATCTAGGAATAACTGTGCATAGTTCCCTGAAGGTGGAATCACATGTAGATAGGGTGGTAAAGAAAGCTATTGGTGTGCTGGCCTTTATAAATCAGAGCATTGAGTATAGAAGGTACACAGAAATGCTGGAGAAACTCAGCGGGTGCAGCAGCATCTATGGAGCGAAGGAAATAGGCGACGTTGCGGGCCGAAACCCTTCTTCAGACTGATGGGGGGTGGGGGGGGAGAAGGAAGGAAAAAGGGAGGAGGAGGAGCCTGAGGGTGGGGGGATGGGAGGAGACAGCTCGAGGGTTAAGGAAGGGGAGGAGACAGCAAGGGCTAGCAAAATTGGGAGAATTCAATGTTCATGCCATCCGGACGCAAGCAACCCAGGTGGAATATGAGGTGCTGTTCCTCCAATTTCCGGTGTTGCTCACTCTGGCAATGGAGGAGACCCAGGACAGAGAGGTCGGATTGGGAATGGGAGGGGGAGTTGAAGTGTTGAGCCACCGGGAGTTCAGGTAGGTTATTGCGGACTGAGCGGAGGTGTTCGGCGAAACGATCGCCCAACCTCCGCTTAGTCTCCCCGATGTAAATCAGCTGACATCTAGAGCAGCGGATGCAGTAGATGAGGTTGGAGGAGATACAGGTGAACCTTTGTCGCACCTGGAACGACTGCTTGGGTCCTTGAATGGAGTCGATGGGGGGGGGTGAAGGGACAGGTGTTGTATTTCTTGCGGTTGCAACGGAAAGTGCCCGGGGAGGGGGTGGTACGGGAGGGAAGGGAAGAATTGACAAGGGAGTTGCGGAGGGAGCGGTCTTTGCGGAAGGCAGACATAGGGGGAGATGGGAAGATGTGGCGAGTGGTGGGGTCACGTTGGAGGTGGCGGAAATGGCGGAGGATTATTTGTAGTATTTGCTGGCTGGTGGGGTGAAAGGTGAGGACTAGGGGGACTCTGCCCTTGTTGCGAGTGCGGGGATGTGGAGAGAGAGCAGTGTTGCGGGGTATGGATGAGACCCTGGTGCGAGCCTCATCTATGGTGGCGGAGGGGAATCCCCGTTCCCTGAAGAACAAGGACATTTCCGATGCCCTGGTGTGGAACGTCTCATCCTGGGAACAGATGCGGCGTAGGCGGAGGAATTGGGAGTAGGGGATGGAGTCTTTACAGGGGGCAGGATGGGAAGACGTGTAGTCCAGATAGCCATGTGAGTCCGTTGGTTTGTAGTGTATGTCGATCAGAAGTCTGTCCCCTGCGATGGAGATGGTGTGGTCAAGGAATGGTAGGGAAGTGTCGGAAATGGTCCAGGTGTATTTGAGTGCCGGATGGAAGTTGGTGGTGAAGTGGATGAAGTCAGTCAGTTGTGTGTGGGTGCAGGAGGTGGCCCCAAAGCAGTCGTCAATGTAACGGAGGTAGAGGTCGGGGATGGGGCCCTGGTACGTATTGAACAAGGATTGTTCAACGTACCCGACAAAGAGGCAGGCGTAGCTGGGGCCCATGCGTGTGCCCATAGCTACGCCTTGTGTTTGGAGGAAATGGGAGGAGTCAAACTTAAAGTTGTTGAGGGTGAGGGCCTAGAGAGTGGAATGTGCGGAGGCGGCGGAGAGTGTCTGAGGTGTCTAGAACATAGGTGGGAAGGGATTTGACCAAGGGGGGATAGTATGGAGTCAAGGTATGTGGAGATGAGTTCGGTGGGGCACGAACAAGCAGAGACAATGGGTCAGAGACAATAGAGGTTTTTAAAATGATGAGAGGGATAGACAGAATTGATGTGGATAAGCATTTCCCATTGAGAGTAGGGAAGTTTCAAACAAGAGGACGTGATTTGAGAATTAAGGGACAGAAGTTTAGGGGTAACATGAGGGGGAACTTCTTTACTCAGAGAGTGGTAGCTGTGTGGAATGAGCTTCCAGTGGAAGTGGTGGAGGCAGGTTCGATTTTATAATTTAAAAATAAATTGGACAGGTATATGGACGGGAAAGGAATGGAGGGTTATGGTCTGCGTGCAGGTAGATGGGACTAGGGGAGAATAAATGTTCGGCACGGACTAGAAGGGCCGAGATGGCCTGTTTCCTTGCTGTAATTGTTATGCGGTTATATGGTTAAAAGTTGGGAAAACGGGAAATTGCCAGGAAATAGCTTGGTGATGTGTGAAGCAGGAATTTATAGATTTAGATTCATAAGCTGATAACAACAAGTGAAGATCTAATCCTGTGACATTAACTATGGTGACCATTTCCACCATTTTCATTTTTTATCTGTTGCTGATGTACATTGAAGAGTAAAGATAGATAAATATGTTGGATAAACCCCCCCTGCCCTCTTTTCCAATATTCATACGTTCCACGTGTCAACTTTGTCCACCCAGGCGTCATAGAGTTATATGGGATGGAAATTTGCCCACATCGGCCAACATGCCCCATCTACACCAGTCCCACCTGCTTGTGTTTGGCTCATATCCCTCTAAACCTATCCTATCCATGTACCTGTCTAAATGCTTCTTAAGTGTCAGAGTTCCTAAACCTCCACTTCTGTGCATTTATATCCAGTCAGTTGCATATGCTAATAAATAGCTATAACATGGAAATGGGCCCTTCGGCCCAGCTTGTTCATGCTGACCAAGTAGCTGAGCTAGTTCTACTTGCCTATGCTTGACCCATATCCCTCCCAATCTTTCCTGCCTACATACCTGTCCAAGTGTCTTGTAAATGTCAATGATCCATACCTGCCATAACCACTTCTTCTGGCATCTCCTTCCACACCTGTCACCCTCTGTGTGGGAAGGTTGCCCCTTGAGTCCCTTCCATCTCTCACCTTAAAGCTATGCCCTCTGCTTTTGTACTTGTCTCCCCTGGATAAATGAGCAATATTTTGATATTGCAAGGAATATTTTCTTTATAACATTTCATCTATGATAACTATATTTCCACTAAAAGAATGGATGGTTAAATTACTAAAAAATAAAAGCAGAAAATGCTGCATGAAGCCACCTGGGCAACATCTGTAAAAAGAAGAAGTGTTCCGACCTAAAATAGGGTCACGTATTATTTTTCTCTAGAGATGCTGCCTAATCCATGTCTAACTTCATATCATTTTGTGTTACTGCATTATTGTTTTTCAGGAAACTTCCGTATGATTGGTGATGACCTTGTAAATTCTTACCACCTTTTGCTCTGCTGCTTGGACCTCGTGTTTGGAAATGCATTATTGTGCCCTAACAGAAAAGATTTACTTAACCAAGGATTTGAAGGTAAGTGCGGGTGTTTTATGATATGTACTTTTTGATTAATTGTGAGCCCTGAATGTAAAATTATTTCATCATTTCTAATAGGCTATCTTAAGTCCCTCGCTTTATTCAAAATTTCAATCTGTTAGTAACGCTGCACATTCCATAGGGTTAATATAAACTTGGGAGATTGAGTTGGGCAATGCAAACACAATTCCTATTTGGATCACGAGATCTTAAAATTCTAACTCACTGCTGTGCTTTCTTGTGCAGTTTCCAGTGTTTTATCTTGTTATTACTAACATGGGAAATATTGATTCATTTTTTTGACTGAATCTATGAGCTTGTTATCGGAAACGGTAAATGTAATCCAGTTATCACGAAACACAGCCGGTTATGACTGCAAATAATCGTCTTATAACCATATAACAATTACAGCACGGAAACCGGCCATCTGGGCCCTTCTACTCCGTGCCGAACGCGTATTCTCCCCTAGTCCCATCTACCTGCACTCAGACTATAACCCTCCATAACTATCCAATTTATTTTTAAATTATAAAATCAAACCTGCCTCCACCACCTTCACTGGAAGCTCATTCCACACAGCTACCACTCTCTTGAGTAAAGTAAAGAGTAAAGAAGTTCCCCCTCGTGTTACCCCTAAACTTCTGTCCCTTAATTCTCAAGTCATGTCCTCTTGTTTGAATCTTCCCTTGACTGGTTTCAATTGGATTTTATTTCTGGTAAGGATGCCACCCTTCTCCTGGTTTAGAAAACTCTCCTGGGTGTTTACTAGTTTCATTTTAAGATTAAATTCGGGAAGTGGATTCAAGCTCTGGGGTTCAGCAATTAATTACATAAAAGTTTGCCAGGACCTAGGCTTAAAATAGAACTAATTGGGGTGGGACACTGGTGCATCATGGTGCTCCTCAATAAAAGTGGTTCTTCTAAATAAATGCTGCTTTTCAAACAGCCACAATCTTGATTATTCTCAAATGCTGGATTCTGTTAACTATCAGAGTTTAGTGCACACATTGCAACTTGGGAAATATTTAACATGACTTCATTGGCTGTGTGGCTGGTGTAGGTGGGATTTTATCTCCCATCCTCTGTTGCTGTTGGAAAAGGTGCTGATTAGCTGCTGTCTCATCCATGGTCGTTTCTGCAGAAAGTGGCCTCACAGTTCAGTAGCGAAATCAGGAAGCAATGTTGCACTCACGGGTCTTTTGAATTCTGGAGCCTTTCACAATGACACCCATGGCTTATGTAGAAACAGCAAGTAAATGAAGTTTGGGTGCAGATTCGGTCGGATAGAAAATGGCCAGCTCCAATTCCTAAAGTTCAATTCATATTTTTGGTCACCTGATTTTTTTTTTCAAGTTTCATTTTCAGTGTAAACTATAAAATGTGGCTTTTTGTGCTTGCGTGACTTTGTCTAGAATGTGTGCACTTGTGTATTATGTAGGTTTGCCACCGGGGTTTGGCAGCCAGGACTATAAGCCTCCTGTACATCCACCGTGTATCATTGAGAAACTATGTGATTTGCATGATGGGCTCATAGTAGAAGCAAAAGGTATCAAGGAGCACTACTGGAAACCTTACATTAAGAAATTATTTGAAAGGAAGGTAAGCAAGATGGATTGTACGCATTTGAATTGCACGTTCACTCCATACTGTCCTGTAAATACAGATGTGTGCCTTTGTTATAATAATGATGACCTGTTTCTCGTGTGCAAAGTAAACTGTACGGATGCACACACATCTGATTAACAGGAAAACTATTCTCCCTCTTTGACTTGATCTTCAGTATCTTCATTCATTAATCTGCCTCCATTTGAAGCAGATTAAACATTTATAAGATGTCTAGGAATTGGTAGTTGTCGCAGTATTTTGTTCACTCTCTCCGTTTTCTTAGCTCAATATAGAGATGCAGCACGGAAACAGATCACCGACCAGCGATCCCCTCACATTAACATTATCCTGCATACACTAGGGACAATTTACACTTATACCAAGCCAATCAACCTACAAACCTGTACGTCTTTGGAGTGGGAGGAAACCGAAGATCTCGGAGAAATCCCACGCAGGTCTGGGAGAACGAACAAACTCCGTACAGACGGCACCTCTCGTCTCTGGTCTCTGGCACTGCCAGCGCTGTAAGGCAGTAACTCTACCGCTGTGCCACTGCAGTTAATTTAGGTTCAATTTTCCATATTCCACAGTATTATGTGCATGATTAGTCATATAAACTGTTTGTTCAGTGACCATGTTTTAAGCATGCATTGATACTCTAGTTATAAAAATGTGATAGTAACTACCGGTAACTCTTTAAACAAGTTTATTTTGCCTATACCTCATGCATTCAGAAAGAATTGCATTATCTGTTTGGTTTGTGATCATAACTGTATGTGACTGTGGGGAGTATGTTGCAGAGTTGCTGTGCTTGTGCTGGTGATGTAATGGACTGATTTTAGGTAGTGATTATCTTTTAATTGTGATTATCTTTTAATTTGACCTGTTTTGAGAGCACAATTTTGAATCTGTTTTATTTTTTTAACTTTGCAGATTCTAAAAGGAAACAGTGAGCTATTTGCCGATCTTCTGGATGTTAGCAATTTCACAGACAACAAGTGAGTTTAACGTTTTGTTAATATAAAAATGACTACGATTGACAGTAATAAGAAATGAAATGGTGTACTTAACAAAATGTATTTGGGGATCGGAAGCACAGTTGTGAGTGAGCTGAAGATAGTAAATATGGTTAACTTAGAACTTGGTCCCTAAACCTGATCACACCTCCAAAAAACCTTATTGAGTGTGCAGCAATGGGGACACTAGGTGCAAGCCGTGTTCCTGGCACCATAGCATGTAGCCAAAGTAAATGTCATTTTTAAATTACAGATGGTAGGTACCTGTGAGTGTTCTGAATGGAGGACCAAGAGTACTGCAATGAAGTAGCACAAAGCAAGGTCCCAGTGTGTCTTGTCTGTACGGTCTATCATTATAAAATAACTCAGTTCATGAAAAACGTTTCAAAATAGCTGGGAAATTAGAATCCCTACATTCTATCAGTCAACTACAAAACTGTTCACTGAGTGTGTTGTCCCTTTACACTTTCATACAAGTTTACATTGCATCCATAAGGAGAAAATCTTGGCCCATAATCTGTCCTTTGGACATGTTTAAACAGAGGCCAGATGAGTCTGGAGTGGCTTATTGTCAGAGTGGTAGAGTCATACAGTGGGAATCGGGCACTTCAGCCCAACTTGTCCATGCAGAACAAGATGCCCCATCTACATTCCATGAGCCTCTAAGCCCTTTCGGCGGTCACAGTGGCGCAGCGGTAAAGTTGCTGCCTTACAGCGAATGCAGTGCCGGAGACCCAGATTTGATCCTGACTATGGGTGCTGTCTGTTCTCCCCATGATCTGCGTGGGTTTTCTCCGAGATCTTCGAATTCCTCCCACACTCCGAAGAAGTACAGGTTTGTAGGTTAATTGGCTTGGTAAATATAAAAATTGCCCATAATGGGTGCAGGATAGTTTTAATGTGTGGGGATCACTGGTCGGCGAGGACCCGTGGGTTGAATAGCCTATTTCTGTGCTGTATCACTAAACTAAACTATCCATTGGTATTGTTCATATGATGTGGGCTGACAAGACTAGTATTTATTGCCCTTCCCAAATTCCCTTGTAGTGGTGGTGAGCTGCTTTTGCTGCTCCATTCTGTCAGCTACAGTCATGCCGGGTAGGGGGTTATGACCCAGCGACCAGAAAGACATGTTTCCAAATCTGGATGGTGCTTGACTTGGAGAGAAGCTTGCAATTGGTAGTGTTCCCATGTGCCTTTCCTCCTTTGTGTATTGGCACCAGGGTTGTATGCTTAGATGATGCAATTTAAAAAATAAAAGTGAAATGGGGGGCAGTGTTAGCTGTGAGGAGGATGCTAAGAGGCTGCAAGGTGACTTGGATAGGCTGGGTGAGTGGGCAAATGCATGGCAGATGCAGTATAATGTGGATAAATGTGAGGTTATCCACTTTGGTGGCAAAAATAGGAAAGTATTATCTGAATGGTGGCCGATTAGGAAAAGGGAAGATGCAACGAGACCTGGGTGTCATGGTACACCAGTCATTAAACGTAGGCATGAAGGTGCAGCAGGCAGTGAAGAAAGCGAATGGTATGTTAGCATTCACAGCAAAATAATTTGAGTATAGGAGCAGGGAGGTTCTACTGCAGTTGTACAGGGTCTTGGTGAGACCACACCTAGCGTATTGCGTACAAATTTGGTCTCCTAATCTGAGGAAAGACATTCCTGCCATAGAGGGAGTGCAGAGAAGGTTCACCAGACTGATTCCTGGGATGTCAGGACTTTCATATGAAGAAAGACTGGATAGACTGAAGAAAGACTGGCTTGTACTCGCTAGAATTTAGAAGATTGAGGGGGGGAGAGAGTGGTGAATCTGTGGAATTCTCTGCCACAGAAGGTAGTTGAGGCCAGTTCATTGGCTATATTTAAGAGGGAGTTAGAAGTGGCCCTTGTGACTAAAGGGATCAGGGGGTATGGAGAGAAGGCAGGTACAGGATACTGAGTTGGATGATCAGCCATGATCATTTTGAACGGCGGTGCAGGCTCGAAGGGCCAAATGACCTACTCCTGCACCTATTTTCTATTTTGTATGAAATGCTGCAACGCATTGCGTAATTGGATGCAGAATAAGCAAAAGAATATTGCGTATTGTGGAAAAATGGAACGCTTCTTATTTTTGTGGGAAAAATAGGAAATGTATTTCAGAATAGTGAGAAACTTGAAAAAATTGTTTTAAAAGTATTCTGGGTGTGCTGATGAATGAAGAACCTGAAGATTCAGCAAGAAATTCAGACAT
Source organism: Leucoraja erinaceus (assembly GCF_028641065.1). Lineage (NCBI taxonomy): Eukaryota > Metazoa > Chordata > Chondrichthyes > Rajiformes > Rajidae > Leucoraja > Leucoraja erinaceus. The sequence continues at coordinate 1,524,938 of NC_073397.1, forward strand.
AAATCAAATCTTGTTCGTCACAGGCAAAGTATTTGAAGTATAATTCCGGAAGTGGCGGCGCTGTTAACAGCTGCGGCTCGCCTGCAGTCCGTCTGTCTTTACTTTTTTCTGTTGTTTTTTTTGTCTTGTTTTGGTTAAGTTTTAGTTTGTTGGGTTGTGTTAGAGGGGGTGGAACATGTTCTCTGTCTCTTCCTTCGGGGGAATGCGACTTTTTCATGTCGTATCCCCCTTCTCTGCCTCCGTCTGCGCTGAGGCCTAATGGCGGAGCTGGCGGCCTCCAGCCTGCGACCGACCCCGAGGCTCCGGAGGCAGAGCCAGCCAGGACTTACCAACGAGAGGCTGGCCGTCTTCGGGGCTGAGCAGCGGTGGCCCGACTTGCTGGTGCGGCGTTCTGGCTTTCGGCGGCGGCCTGGGGCTGATGCAGCGGGGCCCGGAGCTGGGGCAGCGGCCTGGAGCTGGGGCAGCGGCCCAGAGCGGAGACTGCAGGATCTGGAGCTGGGGCAGCGGCCCGGAGCGGAGACGGCGGGACCTGGAGCAGCGACTGCGGGACCAGAAGCTGGCGCGGCGGCCTGGAGCTGGGGCAGCGACCTGGAGCTGGGGCATCGGCCTGGAGCTGGGGCAGCGGCCCGGTGCGGAGACTGCAGGATCTGGAGCTGGGGCGGCGACCTGGAGCTGGGGCATCGACCTGGAGCTGGGGCGGCGGCCCGGAGCTGATACTGTGGCGGGCCGTCTCGGAGCGGGGATGGCGTTCCGGCTATCGGCAGCGGCGACATCACCACGGAGGTCCGCTGGACTGGAGAGCGGCATCTCCGGCCTGGATCGACCGCCTCAGCGCAGAGGGAGAACAAGGAGGGAAGAGATGGAAACTAAGACTTTGCCTCCATCACAGTGAGGATGTGCTTGGTGAACTCACTGTGGTGGATGTTTAATTGGTGTTTATTGTATGTTTTGTTATTATTGATTCTGTGTATGACTGCAGGCAACATAGTTTCGTTCAGACCGTAAGGTCTGAATGACAATAAAGGATCTATCTATCTATAATACAAGCTTGTCTAAAGTTGTACAGAGCTTTGATTTGACCTCACTTTGAGTAATATTTGGGTGTTTGTGATTTTAGCCTCATGACAAATATCTATACTTTTATAACTGTGGGTGTACAGCGTTTTGCATTTGATTCGTTACTCCATGCAAACCAGACGCCAAAACACCGACATTTTTACCATTTCGCTAGCGATTTTTAATTTTACATTCGCACATACACTCCTTGGTCAATTATTTCCCCAGATTTTGAGTAAAATTGATCACAAAACTCAAACACAACTCAATTTTTAAGATCTAAACGGCTGTTACCAGCTGCTCGACGTCACAATGCCCACATGCCGACCAATCCAGGCCCGCCTGCCTCCAGGAAGCCTCCAAGTACGCTCGCACCACACCTCCCGCTGCTGGACACCAGCCCGCCTGCCCGCTCGCCCCAACCCCCCCCACCCCCCCAACTTCCCCTCTCCCCCCCATCCTCTCCTTCCTCCCCCCCACTTCACCCCCGCTCTGTCCTATTCCCCCCGCCCCCACCTACTCGGGGTCTGAAGCGCCGAGGATGCGAGGCCATGCTCACTCTGAGGCCGACGGCAGCAGGGTCGTGCCCCTCTCTGTGTTCTCTCTCTCCCCGGCGCAGTGAAGCCACGATCGGCCGGCCATCTGCTGCTATTGATCGTCCGCCCGCTTGCAGCAGCAGGGTCGCCGCTCAAAACAGGCCGCAAATCGGAAACCCCAGCGCCAAAAGGCAGCGGATACCCGGAAATCCCAGCTCCAAAAGGCTCACCTGCCTCTGTGTCCCTCTCTCTGTGTCCCTCTCTCTGTGCCCCTCTCTCTGTGCCTCGGTGTCTCCCTGTCTGTGTGCTTCGGTGCTCCCTCTCTCTGTGCCTCCATCTCCCCCTCCATGCCTGCAAATTGGGGGCTATGTGTGAGTGGATAGGGCAGTGCCTGGGGTAAAAGGAGTGAATTAATAAAATTAATATAATATCAATGGGAGTGGTTAGTGTGTGTGTGGGTGTGAGACGTTGGTTAGTATGTGTGTGTGTGAGGGGTGGTTAGTGTGTGTGACTCCTCAGGCCGCCCCCTCCCCTCGCAACCGCGCGTTGGGGAACTCTAGTAAAACACTAGAATGCTCGAAACGCTCGGCAGGAGAGGTAGCTTCAACAGAGAGAGAAACAAAATCAAAATTTCAGGTTGAAGATAGAACAGTTCTGTTTTAACACATTCTGCCTGACCTCATTGAATGTTTTCAACTTTTTGTTTTTCATTCGGTGAAGAATATATATTCCCCTTAAAGTCAATGTGGTGTTGTTTCATGAATGAATCCTGGTGGGTTGGGGAGCGAGATTGAGGTACATTGCACATTACAAGAATGAGAGATGGTCTCACTGAGGCAACCACGATTCTGAAAAAACCTGGACACAAAGATGTTATTCAAAATGAGTCCATTGTCTCTGTATACAAAATGATTTATTTTTGCCATTGTGCTTACTTTGTACAGCAAAGCAGTAAACAGAGAATATGAAGAATACGTTTTGACAGTGGGTGATTTTGATGAACGGATATTTTTGGGAGACGATGCTGATGAGGAAATAGGGACACCTCGTAAAGCTACAGCAGATATTCCAGTTGGCAACCTATCAGCACGAATGCAAGTTGAGTGCAACCTGCAACAACACTTTGAAAAGGTTACCTATCTATTTTTTAGAAGTCGACAATTGTGTATATTGACAAATTGAGTCTTGGTGATCACATAATTGTTTCTTAACATGTTATCCTTAATTAGCTCATCCTGTTCCTTTATGTTCTTCTTCTTGACTTTGACCTTGTGTTTAGTTTAAACATACAGCATGGAAACAGGTCCTTTGGCCCACTGAGCCCATGCTGACTATCGATCACCCGTTCACACTAGTTTTATTTTATCCCACTTTCAGATCCACTCCCTACAAGCTAGGATAGACACAAAAGCAGGTCAGGTCTGGAGAAACGGAATAGGTGACATTTCGGGTCGAGACCCTTCTTTAGGCATTCAGGGTCATGACCCAAAACATCACCTATTCCTTTTCTCTGGAGATGATGCCTGACCATAGGGAAAACGTGCAATCTCCCTCCAAGATCAGGATTGAACCCTGTGGGACAACAGCTCCATTGGCTCCACCCTTGTGTTGCCCTAGAAAAGTAACTGAGTGTCACTCTCTACAGAATTACAAATTTAGAAAGTAGAACTGGACCTACAACCCACAATGTCTGTGGCAAATTAAACTCATCTCTCCTGCCTGCACATGCTCCATATCTCTCCATTCCCTTCATATTCATGTGACTATCTAAAAGCCTCTTAAATGCCACTACCTTATTTGTTTCCACCACCACCCCTGGCAGTGCATTCCAGTCTCTGAATATATTAAAAAAAAAAAAACTCCTTCAGTGTACTCCTGCACCTTTCCTTGAGATATACCACAATTGGTAAGGGACATGGCATGAACCAGTGGGACCCATGACGAGCAGACTTTCCAGTCATTAAGTTACCATCGACTTGTCACCCTTTCCTGACATTGGGCAGAGCCTGGACCCAGGTTGTCATTTTCACATGGCTCTCAGCTTTGACCTATCTGCAGGTGGGGCCTTGTTGCTGTCAAAATGAATAAAACCATGTATTATTCTTTCCAACTTTCTTAAGTCCTTTCTTCAAACAATCTACTTGGTTGTATTTGCTCCATTTCTCTCCAATCAGATGCATGCAGATGAATAATTTCCTGTTTTTTAGTCAGATGTAATGCTCCCTTTTCAAATGCTCTCTTTCTGACCTTGACCAATCAGTGTATTTCTGAATGGCAATTACATACTCAGAATTCTTTCCAGATGTTTTTGCCACCGTTGATGTAGGCTGACTGTCTATAATCACTAAATCAAACCTTTTCTCCATCTTTCAATCAACCAGAATTACACCTCCTTGAAATGACTGAATTGAACTTTATCCAAAAGCTGCAGTTTTCTGTGCTTAGCCCAGACAATGTAACGTTGGCGATTGAGATGTTAATCTGAGTCCCTGTGTACTTGAATCAATTAAGGTTCAAGTACAGAAACATTGACACCCTATATTTTGCGTGAAATGAAGAAATCTTGAATGTTTTCACAGACAAGATCTTTGGCACCATCAACTCCATTGACAGGAAGACGCTACTTGAAAGAAAAGGAGCCTGTTGTGACACCAGTATCCTCAGCAACGCAGAGTGTAAGTCGTTTGCAGACCATGGTAATGGGACTGAAGAATACTCCAAGCGAGCATCTGCTGCAAATCTTCAAGTAAGCAACGTAATATTTTACCCACACTGGTAAGCACAGAGGTTTTAGTTGTTGTGCGATCAGTCATTGCATTCAAATTCCCTCACTCTCTCAACTTCCCTGTCTCAGCTATTGGGAGAGGGGAATCTTTGTAGAGTTCAGTGCTTCCTGACAGCCAAAGATGTAAGGACCATGGAGAGTTGTGCAATGTGCTGAAGAGACATTTCAAGCTGCTTTAACAGAGGCAAGAACAAATTGTTTGTACTTGTAAACCTCTTGTGGGTTGGAGTAGGATATGGGAGACGGGGATAAGTATTCCTTCAATAATTTGGTTGTTGGGCTTTACTAGAACTAGTATTTGTCATCATCCATGGTTCCCTGAGGCATTACATTTCAGTTGTGGAGTTGGTAATATTGTCTGTCTCCCCAGAAGACTTGTTTTATTCATTCGATTGGAATACACTTGTACTTTGCTTAGCATATAACAATTACAGCACGGAAACAGGCCATCTCGGCCCTTCTAGTCCGTGCCGAACACGTATTCTCCCCTAGTCCCATCTACCTGCACTCAGACCATAACCCTCCTGTCCATATAACTATCCAATTTATTTTTAAATGATAAAATCAAACCTGCCTCCACCACTTTCACTGGAAGCTCATTCCACACAGCTACCACTCTCTGAGTAAAGAAGTTCCCCCTCATGTTACCCCTAAACGTCTGTCCCTTAATTCGCAAGTCATGTCCTTTTGTTTGAATCTTCCCTACTCTCAGTGGCAAAAGCTTATCCACTTCAAATCTGTCTATCCCTCTCATCATTTTAAAGACCTCTATCAAGTCCCCCCTTAACCCTCTGCGCTCCAAAGAATAAAGACCTAACTTGTTCAACCTTTCTCTGTAACTTAGTTGCTGAAACCCAGGCAACATTCTAGTAAATCTCCTCTGTACTCTCTCTATTTTGTTGACATCTTTCCTATAATTAGGCGACCAAAATTGTACACCATACTCCAGAATTGGCCTCACCAATGCCTTGTACAATTTTAACATTACATCCCAACTTCTATACTCAATGCTCTGATTTATAAAGGCCAGCACACCAAAAGCCTTCTTTACCACCCTATATACATGAGATTCCACCTTCAGGGAACTGCACAGTTATTCCTAGATCCCTCTGTTCAACTGCATTCCTCAATTCGCTACCATTTACCATGTACGTCCTATTTTGATTTGTCCTGCCAAGATGTAGCATCTCACACTTATCAGCATTAAAATCCATCTGCCATCTTTCAGCCCACTCTTCCAACTGGCATAAATCTCTCTGTAGACTTTGAAAATCTACTTCATTATCCACAACACCACCTATCTTAGTATCATCTGCATACTTACTAATCCAATTTACCACACCATCATCCAGATCATTGATGTACATGACAAACAACAGTGGACCCAACACAGATCCCATTGGCACCCCACTAGTCACTGGCCTCCAACCTGACAAACAGCCATCCACCATTACTCTCTGGCATCTCCCATTCAGCCACTGTTGAATCCATCTTGCTACTCCACCATTAATACCCAACAATTGAACCTTCTTAACCAACCTTCCATGAGGAACCTTGTCAAAGGCCTTACTAAAGTCCATATAGACAACATCCACTGCTTTACCCTCATCAATTTCCCGAGTAACCTCTTCAAAAAATTCAAGAAGATTAGTCAAACATGACCTTCCAGGCACAAATCCATGTTGACTGTTCCTAATCAGACCCTGTTTATCCAGATGCTTATATATATTATCTCTAAGTATCCTTTCCATTAATTTGCCCACCACTGACATCAAACTAACAGGTCTATAATTGCTAGGTTTACTCTTGGAACCCTTTTTAAACAATGGAACAACATGCGCAGTACGCCAATCCTCCGGCACTATTCCCGTTTCTAATGACATTTGAAATATTTCTGTCATAGCCCCTGCTATTTCTACACTAACTTCCCCCAATGTCCTAAGGAATATGCTGTTCGGACCTGGAGACTTATCCACTTTTATATTTTTCAAAAGTGTCAGTACTTCCTCTTCTTTGAATCTCATAGTTTCCACAGCTACTCTACTTGTTTCCCTTACCTCACATAATTCAATATCCTTCTCCTGGTGAATATTGCCGAAGAAAATGAATTGTTCAATATCTTCCCCCATCTCTTTTGGCTCTGCAGATACCCATTTCAATTTTTACTATTTCCTTTCAACCGAACAGGGACATAAAGATTCTGTACTCTTAAAATTTCACCTTTAAATGTCCTCCATTTCTCTTCCACATCTTTCCCATAAAACAAAATGTCCCAATTCACTCCTTTTAAATCGTTTCGCATCTCCTCAAAGTTAGCCTTTCTCCAATCAAAAATCTCAACCCTAGGTCCAGTTCTGACCCTCTCCATAATTATATTGAAACTAATGGTATTGTGATCACTGGACCCGAACTGTTCCCCAACGCATACCTCCGCCACCTGACCTGTCTCATTTCCTAACAGGAGGTCCAGCACCGCCCCTTCTCTAGTAGGTTCCTCTATGTACTGCTGTAAAAAACTATCCTGCACACATTTTACAAACTCCAAACCATCCAGCCCATTTACAGAATGTGTTTCAGAGTCTATGTGTGGAAAATTGAAATCTCCCACAATCACTACCTTGTGCTTACTACTAATATCTGCGATCTCCTTACATATTTGCTCTTCCAATTGTCGCTCCCCATTTGGCGGTCTATAATACACCCCTATAAGTGTTGCTACCCCTTTCCCATTTCTCAGTTCCACCTAAATAGCCTCCCTAGACGAGCATAGAAACATAGAAATCACTTGCAGGAGTAGGCCATTCGGCCCTTCGAGCCTGCACCGCCATTCAATATGATCATGGCTGATCATCCAACTCAGTATCCTGTACCTGCCTTTTCTCCATACCCCCTGATCCCCTTAGCCACAAGGGCCACATCTAACTCCCTCTTAAATATAGCCAATGAACTGGCCTCAACTACCCTCTGTGGCAGAGAGTTCCAGAGATTCACCACTCTCTGTGTGAAAAAAGTTCTTCTCATCTCGGTTTTAAAGGATTTCCCCCTTATCCTTAAGCTGTGACCCCTTGTCCTGGACTTCCCCAACATCGGGAACAATCTTCCTGCATCTAGCCTGTCCAACCCCTTAAGAATTTTGTAAGTTTCTATAAGATCCCCTCTCAATCTCCTAAATTCTAGAGAGTATAAACCAAGTCTATCCAGTCTTTCTTCATAAGACAGTCCTAACATCCCAGGAATCAGTCTGGTGAACCTTCTCTGCACTCCCTCTATGGCAATAATGTCCTTCCTCAGATTTGGAGACCAAAACTGTACGCAGTACTCCAGGTGTGGTCTCACCAAGACCCTGTACAACTGCAGTAGAACCTCCCTGCTCCTATACTCAAATCCTTTTGCAATGAAAGCTAACATACCATTCGCTTTCTTTACTGCCTGCTGCCTGCTGCACCTGCATGCCTACCTTCAATGACTGGTGTACCATGACACCCAGGTCTCGCTGCATCTCCCCCTTTCCCAATCGGCCACCATTTAGATAATAGTCTGCTTTCCCGTTTTTGCCACCAAAATGGATAACCTCACATTTATCCATATAGGTTTAGCAGGGTACTGGTGTATTTATTACAGGAATATAGCCCTCTAATATATCCTGCCAAAGCACTGCTGTAATATCTTCCCTGACAAGCAATGCAACACCTCCACCTCTTGCCCCTCCTATTCTATCACACCTGAAGCATCCAGACTGAATCCCCAGAACAAGCATACTAGTGGAATTAGTACTGAAAGGGACATTATACCTGTCTTTCCCCACAGCCATTGAATGTTTAAAGTGATCGTGTGACTGCATGTCTCGGTGAGGAGTGAATCTCCAAGGCAGCATGGACTGGAGATTGGTCACTCTGGTGCATTCAGTGGGCTGGAGCCTCTGCCAGTCTCCAGCAATGCCATGCGTTCACTGTGCTGGCCTGGTGCACTCCTGAGCCCTTCGTCTCACCACTGCATGGCTGCTGCACTTGCCCCAGCCGGCCTGTCACCCACCCTCACAGCTAGTCTTTACATGTTGTCTTAGTGGTTCATTCCACGTCATTAGAGCGGCTCTAAGGGGAGGCTCCAGAGGATGGCTCGGGCAAGTTTATTACTTAAATGGAGTTGAGAGTGTGTGTGTGGTTGTATACCTGTGTCTGTTTGGACTACAAAACCAAGTGTTATAACTATTCTGCACTCTTCAGGGTAGGTTTAGCAGGGTACTGGTGTATTTATTACAGGAATGAGTTAAAAAACACTTGTATTTTAGATGGTTCCTTACAGCCTCAGGGTATTGCAATGCCCCACACATAAAGCTGCCCACGCTATCACTGGGGTTCTGTGGGGGAATACCACTGGTGTTCTGGACAGTCTTTTATTTAAGAGATATTAGTGACTGGGGGAATTTTCACTATTGTTTGAATATAGCAATGACATTTAAACTTGCACCCGAGCAGGCAAGCTAAGTTAATGAGTATCAGTCTTAGCAACACGGAACGGCAAATTACCACACAGAGACTGAAATAAAATATAAATAAATGAAAATATTCAACAGGCCAAGTGGCAAATGAGTTTGAAATGGACATTTCATGAAATTTGAATAGAAGCAAGACACCAATTGGAAATGCTTTGGAGGGCAGAGCAGAATTTCATCAGTCCCTAAGATTGGTTCAAGACAGAGTTACTCTTGTTGATATTTTACTTGTCATGCCACGCATTTACGTGCAGTTAAAAAAAAAAATGCTTATTTCAGCTCCTGTTCACGAAATCCAATTGAGGCCGTATCAGCCCGGGTCAAGGAGATTGGTGATATCTTCTGCCAGCACTACTCCCAGCCTACAGAAAACCAGGCTGGTTCTCATATAGGTGAGAAACTCAGAGGGTACAGGTTTTATATTGAAGCTGAACTGAATTCACACTTAACTGAAGATGCATGGCACTCCTTCCTACACATTGCTTTTCATAGAGTATCATTGTCTCAAATGATACCTGTGTATGTGCTCCTGTGTTTAAACTATTAGGCTGTGTAGACACTGCTCCTTTCAACAGAGATACTAAGCTGGCGATAAAAGACCATGAGCATGCTCCTGCACCTCATTATGGTTTAATTGTGCCCAGTGGTGGAGGCAGACAGACAGTGCATCCAGCCTTCACTCTCCTCACACAAAACATTCTTCCTCATCCTCTCAATCCATGCCACAGGTGTTTGACTACTTATTGCATAGCTGGCGATTTTGAAAAATATTGAATTTTATAAATATTACAGGTGCTCTACCCTTCTGATAAACCACATTGAACCTGTAGCTTACTGAAATGCAATTAATGTGTAAATCCTCCTTGTGTTGCGATTGTTTGAAACAGATTTTGCCATCAAGCGGTGGCGGCTTGCTGAAATCCTGTATTGGAAGATCCTGGAGACCGTGATGGTGCAGGAAAGTCGACGAAACCCTGGGAAGGACATGACTGTAAGTAACTGATGCTTTTGCATGTCAGAAGCTTGTGTCCATGTTTACCTTTGTGCAGACTGATTCAGATGCATTGAAATACCTCTAGGTGTTGCTGGAGCAGGATATCTTCCATTGCTCCCTGATGGCTTGCTGCCAGGAGATCGTCCTCTCCTCCTACAGTTCCCAGCGCACGTTCCCATGGATTATTGACATCCTCAACCTGAGTCCCTTTTATTTTTACAAGGTACGTCCAAACTTTAAGATAGTGGGAGATATACTGACGAGGAAGCTCATTTGATCAATATAAGATGTTAAAATCCTCCTATAGTTCAGAGCACCAATTCAACTCTTATTGCCATTAGTTTTTATCTTGAAGCAGATAATATACATTCTTCGTCATTTCATCACGCTTTAGCTGCAGGGTTTTTTAGATGGGTTATGTTTTTAATTCTGTTCCTCTCACTCATGAGATATTTATCGTATCAGTCATAAGTTAGCAGAGATGGGCGAGTTGGAGTGGCATAAAACCTCAACAACGCATCACATAAATATACATTAAATTATTGTTATTCAAAGTAAACTAGTCCATGATAGTGAAAACCTAAGTCCATTCATTAAGTGGGGTAGTGCAGTCTGCAGTTGTAGGGTTGTACAGGATAGGTCAAGCATCGGGTGGTTAATAGGAAACTGCCATGTTGCTATTCTGATGAATAGCGGCATAAATGTACCTCGGTATATTGACCAATATTTAATCTTCATCCAACGTGCCTTATTAGATTATTTATTGCTTATGTTGTTGATATTTCTAGGGTCTTGATCTGCGTAATTTGCCGTTTTCTTGTGTCATAACAGCTAACTACCCTTCAACATGTAGAGCACTTTCCTGCCTCCTTGCATGAATAAGAGAAACCCCATTATATATATTTTTACGAGACCGTTGCGAGAAGGAACCTGCCATTATTAGTGATACTGGTGTCTTTTAGGTTATCGAGGTGTTGATTCGGGCAGAGGAGGGTCTATCACGAGGCATAGTGAAGCACCTGAACAACATCGAAGAGCAGATCTTGGAGAGTCGAGCTTGGACACACGATTCAGCCCTCTGGAAGGCTTTACATGGAGTGGACAATAAGGTTCCCACTTGTGAGGAGGTGTGTGCTCTTTTGCTAAAGTGTGTTTGTAGTGTTAACATTGATATTATTCACTCCACTGTGGGTATAATCAAAAGAATTAAAAAGTAAAGAATGGTCCTGGTAACATTTTGATCCATTGCTTCACTGACTCGAAATGATGGCAGTTCTATGGATTGTTAGGTTTGTTTATTATTTTCACGTGTACCAAGGTACAGTGAAAGGCTTTTGTTTGCATGCTCTCCAATCAAAGAAAAGACAATACATGAATACAATCAAGCCGTCCACAGTCACTCATAACTATCCTTTTGTCACATGCACAATCTGCCAGCATTCCAAATGTTCCCTTTTCTCCTCTTCATCTTTTCAGTTGTACTTAGTGTAAGGTGTTCATAACAGCAAACACTTTGTTTTTTCACCATATAGTTTAATTGTCTGCCCGCCATAACTGGTAAAGCTGCTGCGTCGCAGCACTAAAGACCTGGGTTCTATCCTGACCTCGGGTGCTGCCTGTGCAGAGTCTGCATGTTCTCCCTATGACCGCCTGGGTTTCCTCTGGCAGCTCCAGTATCCTCCCACATCCCAAAGATTTGTAGATTAAATGGCCTCTGCAAAATTGTCCCCAATGTGAAGGAGATGGATGGAAAATGAAAAAAACCTGTGTGAACAGGTGATTGATGCTCGGTTTAGACTTGCTGGGCCGAAGAGCCTGGTTACATGCTGTATCTCTAAACTAAAGTAAACTATATTGATAAATCTGCTTGTAAATATATTGTAAATGTAGAATACATTTTTACTGTAATTAATTATAAATGATAATTAACTATGGTTCCAGGTGACGTTTCCTTCCAATTTTGAAAGTGGTAATAGTGGTCCCACCCACCTGCCACTGATGTCCATGTCACCTATAGTCCATCCTCGGGTGAAGGAAGTCCGCACAGATATTGCTGGGAGTTTCAACAAACGTGGTAAGTTGTTTCCTCCATCAACATCTCCCTCTTTCCAAAAACATCCACTTAAATCTTGCTAAAGTAAAAGCACTCTTGTCTATAATTGCGGCATCTTTGTCTTGTCCTAATTTCCCAAATCACAGCTTGTTCCCCCACCCACACCACTTGAATCGTATAAATCATATGCTCACATTAGGACAGATATATGGATAGGGGGGTTTAGACGGTTATGGGCCGAATGCAGGCTCATGAGACTAGCCCGGTATGGTCAAGGAGAGCTTAAGGGCCTGTTTCGCGCTGTCTAACTCTGACTGTTTGTGACACAACAATGTCATGTAAATGAAAGTAGTCGTGTTTAGTATTTTGTTGCATATCCTTTGCATGCAATGACTGCTTGAAGTCTGCGATTCATGGACATCACCAGTTGCTGGGTGCCTTTTCTGGTGATGCTCTGCCAGGCCTGTATTGCAGCCATCTTTAGCTTATGCTTGTTTTGGGGGCTAGTCCCCTTCAGTTTTCTCTTCAGCATATAAAAGGCATGCTCAATTGGGTTTAGATCGGGTGATTGACTTGGCAAATAAATAGATGTTGGTTCTTTGTCCCAAACATTGTGGAGGGCACTGTATAAAGCTCCAGAGTACAGAGAGCAAGACCCTTGGCCCAATTTATCCGTCAACCATGATACCTCCGCTAATCTTACCCCTCTACCTTCCTAGAAAGGTACCTGTCCAAATGCCTCATTTGTCTCTTCTGTCTCTTCCATCATGAGAACATCATATACTGTTCCATCAGGGACTGGATTGTTTTTAGTGTTATGTGTGAAATGTTTTAAATTTCATGTGTGATGCTCCGCTATTCCCTGGGAAACGTCTTCTCATTTTGCACCGTACAACTGTTGCTTGCAAGATGACAATAAAGGTTGATTGATTGATTGATTGATTGAACAATCTGACTTGTGTCTTCCCAAACTATTTTAATAATTTTATTGGATTGTGTACAATTATTCCTACTTCACCTTTTCACCTCAGATGTGTTTGCGTTTTAAATCTGACCCTCTGCTAAAATCGCCCATGTACCATTGATAAAAGAAATGATGATTGTCCCTTCCTATTGGTTATTGAAATAAAGGCTGCTTCAGAACTATACATCTTAAGACTTTTGAATGAGTTTTTAAGAAGTAGCTGGTCTTATTATTGGGGCTTCAAGTCGTACTGTGTAATGGGACATTTTGGTTTGATGACTGTTGCTATTTATTATTTGCGTATTGACTTTCCTCTAGAACTTCCTCCTCCAGCATCGCCGCTCTCTGTCCACGATCGGTTCACCTCTCCCTCTGCGGGAAGTGCCAAGAGGAGGCTCTTCGGGGATGATTGTTCAATGGATGCTCGCGTGACTATTGCACAGAATAAGATTAATGTCACCCAGTTATCTGGACGGAGTATTATTCAAACCCAAAGCACCACCAATGAAAACATTACTCTCGCTCCTGGTCAGACTGTTGTAACCATGGCAACTGCTACTGTAACCACCACCAATGGTCAGATGCTCACTATACCCGTGCAAGGTTAGTTTATGTGTATGTAGCTCAAAGTATGAACATTAGGAGCAAACCTGGTGCATCTACCCTTTCAAGCCTGTTCCTGTGGGTGATCGTTACCTTGCTTCAATTTTCAAGCTCTGCTATTGAAGCCTTAATGTTGTTAAAGGGGATTTCTGCCTGCTTTTCTTTCAGGAGTTACGTATGAGACTGGAGGGATCGCCTTCATCCCCATGCAGATGAGCGTCCCCCGGCAAGCACAGGTTGCAGAAGACACAGCCCAGGTGCCCCTGTCTGCCCAGGCCTTAATCAACTCTTCCCCCAAGGGAGTGGGAGGTGCATCGGTGCAAGAGCCTCAGCTCACAGCAGTCGTTAAGCCAAAGAAAACTGGCTCCCTGGCATTATTCTTCAGAAAGGTGAACATATAAAGTACTGATTTGTTATCACTCCTCTACTACCATGAGTTAAAAGTTTGTATTATTGGGCTGGTATTCCTCAGTGTGGCACTGGGGTGGGAGCAGGAATCCATGCTCTTGATTCATGACTTCAGGCCCACTCGGTACCAGGATGCACCACTCCTGGGTTTACAATATATATTCATGATTTAGATTAAGGGATTACAAGTAACATTAGCTAATTTGGAGATGACACAAAGCTGGGTGGCAGTGTGAACTGTGAGGAGGATGCCATGAGTATGCAGGGTCACTTGGACAGGTTGGGTGAGTGGGCAGATGCATGGCAGATGCAGTTTAATGTGGATAAATGTGAGGTTATCCACTTTGGTAGCACAAACAGGAAGGCAGATTATTATCTAAATGTGTCAAGTTGGGAAAAGGGGAAGTGCAACGGGATCTGGGCGTCCTTGTTCATCAGTCAATGCAAGTGACACATTTGGATAGCGGTATCAGGATCGGTCCGAGTCAGCATAGATTTACGATGGGGAAATCATGCTTGACTAATCTTCTGGAATTTTTGGAGGATTTAACTATGAAAATAGAAAATGGACAAGGCATTTGATATTTTTGGAGGATTTAACTAAGAAAATGGACAAGGGAGAGCCAGTGGATGACATAGTGAACCTGGCTTTCAGAAAGCAGTTGGGATAACGGGTCCCTTTCATAGGAGAGTGACTAGTGGGGTACCACAAGGCTCAAACTGGGGCACAATGGTATTAATGGGGTAAAGGTATGAGTAACATAGTTGGAGAACATTGCAAGGTGACTTAGCAGACAGGTAAACAGATGCAGTTTAATGTGGATAAATGTGAGGTTATCTTTGGTAGCAACAACAGGAAGGCAAATTATTATTTAAATGGTGTCAAGGTTTGAAAAGTGGACGTTCAAGGGGATCTGGGGGGTCCTTGCTCATCAGTCAATGAAAGTAAGCATGCCGGTACAGCAGGCAGTGAAGAAAGCGAATGGCATGTTGGCCTTCATAACAAGAGGAGTTGAGTATAGGAGCAAAGAGGTCCTTCTGCATTTGTACAGACCCAAAGTGAGACCACACCTCGAGTATTGTGTGCAGTTTTGGTCTCCAAATTTGAGGAAGGGCATTATTGCTATTGAGGGAGTGCAGCGTAGGTTCACAAGGTTAATTTGACATTCAATTAATTGTAATTAAATTGACTGTCATATGCTGAGAGAATTGAGCGGCTGGGCTTGTATACTCGGGAATTTAGAAGGATGAGAGGGATCTTATTGAAACATAAGATTATTAAGGGTTTGGACAAGCTAGAGGCAGAAAGCATGTTCCCGATGTTGGGAACCAGGGGCCACAGTTCAAGAATAAGGGGTAAGCCATTTAGAACGGAGATAAGGAAACACTTTTTCACACAGAGAGTTGTGAGTCTGGAATTCTCTTCATCAGAGTGAGGGTGAGACCGGTTCTCTGGATACTTTCAAGAGAGAGTTAGATAGGGCTCTTAAAGATAGTGGAGTCAAGGGATATGGGGAGAAGGCAGGAACGGGGTACTGATTGAGGATAATCAGCCATGATCACATTGAATGGTGGTGCTGGCTCGAATCGAATGGCCTACTCCTGCACCTATTGTCTATTGTGTGACTGGCAGCATCCTGTTCCAACACATGCCAGCAGGGAATGAAGTGCAGCTGAAAGGCTCCAAATAAAGCATTTGCTGGCTGTGTACTGTACCCTCGGCAATGTAGCTGACTTATGGTCTCTGTCACCCACCCTGCCTCCCCTCAGCAACCCCACCCAGGGTTTCCTAAACAAACACTGTGCTCTTAAAGGAACATACAAAAAACAAGTTGTTGTTCCAAATGGGTTGAAGGGACATGATTACAGGTATATTCAGTTATCTCAGATGCTTACTCAAACAAAAGCATTTCTTGCTCCAGTAGCCGGTTGAGTAGACAATCCCCTCCTCTCCTCCCTCCACATCTTCTTGGTGATTTGAATTGATAAACGGTAGAAATGATAAACCCTCATCACTCATTCCACAAACATAGCAGAGATTATGAAGTAAAATAATTGTCCGGGTGTTTGAAATCTGAAATAAGAACTGAAAATGCTGCAAATACTTAACCGGAGGATAAAGGGAGACCTGATAGAAATGTATTTAATTATGAGGCATAGGTAGGGTTAACAGTCAGAACCTTTTTCCTGGGGTGAAAATGTCAAAGACTAGAAAGCATAGCTTTTATTTAAGGTTAAATGGGAAACACGGAAAGGTGATGTGCAGGGCAAGTTTTTCTATATGTAGAGTGACGGGTTGTGGAATGAGATGCCTGGGGTGATGATGGAGGCAGCTACACTTGTAGTGTTTGAGGCTTTTAGATAGGCATGTGGATATGCATGGAATGAGAGATATGGATCACGTGCAGACAGAAGAGATCAATATGCTTGATTCTGAAGCCTCTCAGTTCATCTACTACTTTGGATACATATTCATTTTTCCCCCTCAACCAGAGTTAAGAGCATTAAGTTGTAGCTAGTAACGGTTTGTTCATTCTGTGAAGCCAGCCTTCCTTCTGAAGACATTTGCAGTCATCCTATTTGATGTCTTTCAATCCAAGGGCAGAGGGAATTCCTTCCATCTTTCCTAATGTACAAATATTGGAACATTTTTCTTGCAGGTGTATCATTTGGCCAGCGTCCGTCTGCGTGACCTGTGTCTAAAACTGGATGTGTCCGCAGAGCTCCGGAGAAAGATATGGACTTGCTTTGAGTATTCTTTGGTCCATTGCACAGATTTGATGACAAATAGGCACCTTGATCAACTTCTCCTTTGTGCTGTCTACATAATGGCAAAGGTATGCTTGCACTTTCACTTCGTGTCACTCTCTGCTGTTCCTATGCAAAGCTAGTCATGTTCGAAGCTTAGTAACAAAGCGGTTGTGGGAGGAACGTGGAACACTTTTACAGCTGCTGTAGGTTTGTAGCAGGGCAATGATGAATCTGCATTCATTGTCCTCCAGGTGTCTCTGTTCTTTGAAGTAACGGGTCCAGTTCATGACCCTTGTACCTGAATTGCCAACAACACAACCGTACTTCTACTCGGCAATGAGGTGTAGCAGTGTAAAGCTTATCTCGTTGCTTCATTCTGCAATTATTCAATGGTTTCATGTTGGCCAGTGGGAAATAACAAAGCTTGTTGCACCCATGTATAGAGATGCTGGTAGACAAAAATGCTGGAGAAACTCAGCGGGTGAGGCAGCATCTATGGAGCGAAGGAAATAGGCTACGTTTCGGGCAGAAACCCTTCTTCAGGCTGATGTGAGGGTGGTGGGGGGGGAGAAGAAAGGAAGAGGTGGAGCTAGAGGGCTGAGGGAGAGCTGAGAAGGGGAGGATATAGTAAGGACTGCCTGAAATTAGAGAAGTCAATGTCCATACTGCTGGGTGCAAACTGCCCAAGCGAAATATGAGGTGCTGCTCCTCCCAATTTGTGGTGGGCCTCACTCTGGCCATGGAGGAGGCCCAGGACTCCTGGGAGGCCCAGATGGAGTTTAATGCTGATAAGTGTGAGGTGCTACATCTTGGCAGGACAAATCAAAATAGGACGTACATGGTAAATGGTAGCGAATTGAGGAATGCAGTTGAACAGAGGGATCTAGGAATTATAGTCTCTGAAGGTGGAATCTCATGTCGATAGGGTGGTAAAGAAAGCTTTTGGTGTGCTGGCCTTTATAAATCAGAGCATTCAGTATAGAAGTTGGGATGTAATGTTAAAATTGTACAAGGCATTGGTGAGGCCAATTCTGGAGTATGGTGTACAATTTTGGTCGCCTAATTATAGGAAGGATGTCAACAAAATAGAGAGAGTACAGAGGAGATTTACGAGAATGTTGCCTGGGTTTCAGCAACTAAGTTGCAGAGAAAGGTTGAACAAGTTAGGGCTTTATTCTTTGGAGCGCAGAAGGTTCAGGGGGGACTTGATAGAGGTCTTTAAAATGATGAGAGGGATAGACAGAGTTGACATGGATAAGCTTTTCCCATTGAGAATAGGGAAGATTCAAACAAGAGGACATGACTTGAGAATTAAGGGACAGAAGTTTAGGGGTAACATGAGGGGGAACTTCTTTACTCAGAGAGTGGTAGCTGTGTGGAATGAGCTTCCAGTGGAAGGCGGTGGAGGCAGGTTCGATTGGTATCATAAAAAAAAATAATATGGATGGATAGGGTATATGCAGGATGGGAAGGGGAATCGGAAGGGTAGGGCCGAGATGGCCTGTCTGTAATTGTGCAGGTAGAGGGGGACTAGAGAGTGGTAGGGTGGAATACGTGAGGCGTTCGCATTTAAAAACATGGATATGCTGACATTGGAATGAAGTTTCTGTGCTGAGTAGGTAGATGGGACTTATATGGTTATAGGACATGAAAAAGTCGCCTGATTCTGTAATTGTTATATGGTTATAGGACAGAAAAGTCGGATTCGGAATGGGAGGGGGAGTTGAAGTGCTGAGCCACCGGGAGATCAGGTTGGTTATTGCGAACCGAGCGGATGTGTTCGGTGAAGCGATCGCCAAGCCTATGCTTGGTCTCACCTATGTAGAGCAGCTGACACCCAGAGCAGCGGATGCAATAGATGAGGTTGGAGGAGGTGCAGGTGGACCTCTGCTGCACCTGGAAGGAAGATGCTGGTATGGGATTCAAGCGATACCTAATCATGTTTAAATCCCACACGCATTCGTTCATTTCTAACAATCGGATTTACATTTTAATATAGAAACATTTGCTGTCTGCTCTCAAGAGGTGTATCCTTCATGTAATTAATATGATACGTTTTAATTACAATTTGAGAGGGAGTAGAATAAATCGGAGGTGTCAGTGTTACTGTTGAACAAAGGGGACCATGGAGCCATGAGGGAGGGGCTGGCTAAAGTTGACTGGAAAGATACCCTAGCAGGGATGACGGTGGAACAACAATGGCAGGTACTTCTGGGAATAATACAGAAGGTGCAGGATCGGTTCATTCCAATCAATCAATCAACCTTTATTGTCATTTTGCAAGCAACAGTTGTACAGTGCAAAATGAAAAGACGCACATGAAATTTAAAAAATTTCACACATAATAACACTAAAAAACAATCCAGTCCCTGTTGGAACAGTATAAATAGTTAAAAGCAGGTAAAACAACAACGTTAAAATACAGTAAAACCAATCATAAAAGTGTCCGGGGCAGCTGATTTTAGTGGCCAGAGCCAGTTATTAAAGTGTCCGTGCCAAGCCGCAGAATCAGGTGACTGAGTACAGAGTGACTGTTTAGCAGCCTCACAGCCTGTGGCAGGAAGCTGTTTAGCAGTCTTGTAGTCCGGGCTTTGATGCTGCGATATCTCTTGCCTGATGGCAGGAGATCCATGTGTATGTGGAGGGGGTGCAGTTTGGCCTTAGCAATTCTCTGAGCTTTTTTCAGACAGAAAGAGAAAGAAAGATTCTAAGGGGAGTAAGGGCTGAACATGGCCGACAAGGGAAGTCGGAGACAGTATAAAAATACAAGAGAAGTACAGCATAGCAAAGATGAGCGGGAAGCCAGAGGATTGGGTAACATTTAAAGAGTAACAAGATAACTAAAAAGGCAATACGGGGAGAAAAGATGAGGTACAAAAGTAAGCTAACCAAGAATATAAAGGATGATAGTAAGAGCTTCTTTAGCTATGTGAAGAGGAAAAAAATAGTCAAGACCAAAGTTGGACCATTGAAGACTGAAAAGGATGAATTTATTATGGGGAATAAGGAAATGGCAGATGAGTTGAACAGGTACTTTGGACCCATCTTCACTAAGGAGGACACAAACAATCTTCCTGATGTATTATTGGCCAGAGGATCCAGGGTGACGGAGAAACTGGAGGAAATCCACATTAGGCAGGAAATGGTGTTGGGTAGACTGATGGGACTGAAGGCTGATAAATCCCCAGGGCCTGATGGTCTGCATCCCAGGGCACTTAAGGAAGTGGCTCTAGAAATTGTGGACGCATTGGTGATCATTTTCCAATGTTCTATTGATTCAGTATCAGTTCCTGTGGATTGGAGGGTAGCTAATGTTATCCCACTTTTTAAGAAAGGCAGGAGAGACAAAACAGGGAATTATAGACCGGCTAACCTGACATTGGTGGTGAGGAATATGCTGGAGTCAAGCACAAAAGACAAAATAGCGGCACATTTGGATAGCAGTAACAGGATCGGTCCGAGTCAGCATGGATTTACGAAGGGGAATCATGCTTGACTAATCTTCTGGAATTTTTTGAGAATGTAACTAAGAAAATGGACATGGGAGTGCCAGTGGATGTAGTGTACCTGGACTTTCAGAAAGCATTTGATAAGGTCCCACATAGGAGATAAGTGGGCAAAATTAGGGCACATGGTATTGGGGGTAAAGTGATGACATGGATAGAAAATTGGTTGGCAGACAGGAAACAGAGTAGGGATTAACGGGTCCCTTTCAGAATGGCAGGCAGTGACTAGTGGGGTACCACAAGGCTCAGTGCTGGGTCCGCAGCTATTTACAATATATATTAATGATTTAGATGAAGGGATCACAAGTAACATTAGTATATTTGGAGATGACACAAGGCTGGGTGGCAGTGTGAACTGTGAGGAGGATGCTATGAGAATGTAGGGTGACTTAGACAGGTAGGGTGAGTGGGCAGATGCATGCCAGATGCAGTTTAATGTGGGTAAATGTGAGGTTATCCTCTTTGGTAGCAAAAACAGGAAGGCAGATTATTATCTAAATTGCGGCAAGTTGGGAAAAGGGGTCCTTGTTCATCGGTCAATGAAAGTAAGCATGCAGGTACACCAGGCAATGAAGAAAGCAAATGGCGTGTTGGCATTCATAACAAGAGGAGTTGAGTATGGGAGCAAAGAGGTTCTCCTGCAGTTGTACGGGGCCCTAGTGAGACCACACCTGGAGTATTTGTGTGCAGTTTTGGCTTCCAAATTTGAGGAAGGACATTCTTGCTATTGAGGGAGTGCAGCGTAGGTTCACAAGGTTAATTCCCGGGATGGCGGGACTGGCATATGCTGAGAGAATGGAGCGGCTGGTCTTGTATACTCTGGAATTTAGAAGGATGAAAATATATTTTATTGAAACATATAAGATTATTAAGGGTTTGGACACGCTAGAGGCAGGAAACATGCTCCCGATGTTGAGGGAGTCCAGAACCTGAGGCCACAGTTTAATAATAATCCGTTAGCCATTTAGAACAGAGATGAGGAAACAGTTTTTCATATAGAGAGTTGTGAATCTGTGGAATTCTCTGCCTCGGAGGTCGGTGGAGGCTGGATCTCTGGATACTTTCAAGAGAGAGCTAGATAGGGCTCTTAAAGATAGCAGAGTCGGAGGATATGGGGAGAAGGCGGGAACGGGGCACTGATTGTGGATGATCAGCCACGATCACATTGAATGACGGTGCTGGCTTGAAGGGCCGAATGGCCTACTCCATCTGTTGTAAATGTTTTATTATTTTCATGTTTTTAGATTGTTTTCTTTATTTTAGGTTTAACCCTTCGTCTGCATTGTAAAGCCAGGCAGCCAGTAGCCAGTGTGGACAGCAGCAAGCATTTATCAAGTGCCTTTCCCATCTCTGCTTCTGAACCCAAGGCTTAGGAGTGTGTATCATATCCCACCCCTTAAATGGCTTCCTTAACTTTCTTCACATAGCTGGTGCCTATCCCTAGTTTCTTTGTGATGTTGGTTTTAAATCCCTTTCATTGCAGCTAGGCTCTTGTCAAGTCACGAGCAGGTGGTTCAGAGTCACTCAGAGTAGAAATAGGAGGATATTGCAGATGAATACGTGGCTTGAAAAATGGTGCAAAGGGGAGGGATGCAAATTTCTAGGGCATTGGAACCAGTTCTGGGGGAGGTGGGACCAGTACAAACAGGACGGTCTGCACCTGTGCTGGAATGGAACCAATGTCCATGGGGAAGTGTTTGCTAGTGCTGTCGGGGAGGATTTAAACTAATGTGGCAGGGGGATGGGTACAAGAGCAGAGAGGCAGGGGGGGGTGTAAAATGAGGGTGGAAGCAATAGGTAGCAAGGTGAAAAGTAAAAGTGGCAGGCAGACAAATCCAGGGCAAAAATCAAAAAGGGCCACTTTTCAACGTAATTGTATAAGGGGTAAGCGTGTTGTAAAAACAAGCCTGAAGGCTTTGTGTCTCAATGCAAGGAGCATTCGTAATAAGGTGGATGAGTTGAATGTGCAGATAGTTATTAATGAATATGATATAGTTGGGATCACGGAGACATGGCTCCAGGGTGACCAAGGCTGGGAGCTGAACATCCAGGGATATTCAATATTCAGGAGGGATAGAGAGAAAGGAAAAGGAGGCGGGGTAGCGTTGCTGGTTAGAGAGGAGATTAACGCAATAGAAAGGAAGGACATTAGCTTGGAGGATGTGGAATCGATATGGGTAGAGCTGCGAAACACTAAGGGGCAGAAAACACTAGTGGGAGTTGTGTACAGGCCACCTAACAGTAGTAGTGGAGTTGGGGATGGCATCAAACAAGAAATTAGAAATGCGTGCAACAAAGGTAAAACAATTATAATGGGTGACTTCAATCCACATATAGATTGGGTGAATCAAATTGGCAGGGGTGCTGAGGAAGAGGATTTCTTGGAATGTATACGGGATAGTTTTCTAAACCAACATGTAGAGGAACCAACGAGAGAGCAGGCTATTCTAGACTGGGTATTGAGTAATGAGGAAGGGTTAGTTAGCAGTCTTGTTGTGCGTGGCCCCTTGGGCAAGAGTGACCATAATATGGTTGAGTTCTTCATTAGGATGGAGAGTGACATTGTTAATTCAGAAACAAGGGTCATGAATTTAAAGTAACGTGGAGGACAAAAGATAAATTGGGAAAGGGAAAATAGATTATGAAAGAAAACTGGCAGGGAACATAAAAACTGACTGCAAAAGTTTTTATAGATATGTGAAGAGGAAAAGATTAGTTAAAACAAATGTAGGTCCCTTGCAGTCAGAAACAGGTGAATTGATCATGGGGAACAAGGACATGGCAGACCAATTGAATAACTACTTTGGTTCTGTCTTCACTAAGGAAGACATAAATAATCTGCTGGAAATACAAGGGACCGGGGGTTAATTGAGATGGAGGAACTGAGTGAAATCCAGGTTAGCCGGGAAGTGGTGTTAGGTAAATTGAATGGATTAAAGGCCGATAAATCCCCAGGGCCAGATAAGTTGCATCCCAGAGTACTTAAGGAAGTAGCCGCAGAAATAGTGGATGCATTAGTGATAGTTTTTCGAAACTCTTTAGATTCTGGAGTAGTTCCTGAGGACTGGAGGGTAGCTAATGTAACCCCACTTTTTAAAAAGGGAGGGAGAGAGGAAATGGGGAATTACAGACCAGTTAGTCTAACATCGGTGGTGGGGAAAATTCTGGAGTCAGTTATTAAAGATGGGATAGCAGCACATTTGGAAAGTGGTGAATTCATTGGACAAAGTCAGCACGGATTTATGAAAGGTAAATCATGTCTGACGAATCTTATAGAATTTTTCAAGGATGTAACTAGTAGAGTGGATAAGGGAGAACTAGTGGATGTGTTATATCTGGACTTTCAGAAGGCTTTCGACAAGGCTTTCGACAAGGTCCCACATAAGAGATTAGAATACAAACTTAAGGCACACGGTATTGGGGGTTCAGTATTGATGTGGATAGAGAACTGGCTGGCAGACAGGAAGCAAAGAATAGGAGTAAACGGGTTCTTTTCAGAAAGGCAGGCAGTGACTAGTGGGGTACCACAAGGCTGGGACCCCAGCTATTCACAATATACTGTATATTAATGATTTTGACAGGGGAATTGAATGCAACATCTCCAAGTTTGCGGATGACACGAAGCTGGGGGGCAGTGTTAGCTGTGAGGAGGATGCTAGGAGGCTGCAAGGTGACTTGGATAGGTTGGGTGAGTGGGCAAATGCACGGCAAATGCAGTATAATGTGGATAAATGTGAGTGGCAAAAACATGAAAGTAGACTATTATCTGAATGGTAGCCGATTAGGAAAAGGGGAGATGCAACAAGACCTGGGTGTCATGGTACACCAGTCATTGAAAGTAGGAATGCAGGTGCAGCAGGCAGTGAAGAAAGCAAATGGTATGTTAGCATTCATAGCAAAAGTATTTGAGTATAAGAGCAGGGAGGTTCTACTGCAGTTGTACCGGGTCTTGGTGAGACCACACCTGGAGTATTGCGTACAATTTTGGTCTAATCTGAGGAAAGACATTCTTGCCATAGAGGGAGTACAGAGAAGGTTCATCAGACTGATTCCTGGGATGGCAGGACTCGTATGAAGAAAGACTGGATAGGCTCGGCTTGTACACGCTAGAATTTAGAAGATTGAGGGGGGATCTTATAGAAACTTACAAGATTCTTAAGGGGTTGGACAGGCTAGATGCAGGAAGATTGTTCCCAATGTTGGGGAAGTCCAGAACTAGGGGTCACAATTTAAGGATAAGAGGGAAGTCTTTTAGGACCGAGATGAGAAAATCATTTTTTACACAGAGATTGGTGAATCTGTGGAATTCTCTGCCACAGAAACATAGAAACATAGAAACATAGAAATTAGGTGCAGGAGTAGGCCATTCGGCCCTTCGAGCCTGCACCGCCATTTAATATGATCATGGCTGATCATCCAACTCAGTATCCCGTACCTGCCTTTTCTCCATACCCTCTGATCCCCTTGGCCACAAGGGCCACATCTAACCCTCTTAAATATAGCCAATGAACTGGCCTCAACTACCCTCTGTGGCAGAGAGTTCCAGAGATTCACCACTCTCTGTGTGAAAAAAGTTCTCCTCATCTCGGTTTTAAAGGATTGCCCCCTTATCCTTAAGCTGTGACCCCTTGTCCTGGACTTCCCCAACATCGGAAACAATCTTCCTGCATCTAGCCTGTCCAACCCCTTAAGAATTTTGTAAGTTTCTATAAGATCCCCTCTCAATCTCCTAAACTCTAGAGAGTATAAACCAAGTCTATCCAGTCTTTCTTCATAAGACAGTCCTGACATCCCAGGAATCAGTCTGGTGAACCTTCTCTGCACTCCCTCTATGGCAATAATGTCCTTCCTCAGATTTGGAGACCAAAACTGCACGCAATACTCCAGGTGTGGTCTCACCAAGACCCTATACAACTGCAGTAGAACCTCCCTGCTCCTATACTCAAATCCTCTCTTGCTATGAAAGCCAACATGCCATTCGCTTTCTTTACTGCCTGCTGCACCTGCATGCCTACCTTCAATGACTGGTGTACCATGACACCCAGGTCTCGCTGCATCTCCCCCTTTCCCAATCGGCCACCGTTTAGATAATAATCTGCTTTCCCGTTTTTGCCACCAAAATGGATAACCTCACATTTATCCACATTAAACTGCATCTGCCAAACATTTGCCCACTCACCCAGCCTATCCAAGTCACCTTGCAGTCTCCTAGCATCCTCCTCACACCTAACACTGCCCCCCAGCTTAGTGTCATCCGCAAACTTGGAGATATTGCCTTCAATTCCCTCATCCAGAAGGTAGTTGAGGCCAGTTCATTGGCTATATTTAAGAGGGAGTTAGATGTGGTACTTGTGGCTAAAGGGAGAAGGCAAGGGTGGGATACCGAGTTGGATGATCAGCCATGATCATATCGAATGGCGGTGCAGGCTCGAAGGGCCGAATGGGCTACTCCTGCACCTATTTTCTATGTTTCTATGTTGTGGGAGATGGGAGTAGTTTATAGGTGGGGCTTGATTTTGTTTTGGTCTAACTGATAAAAGAAGAAACATGCCTGAAAACCTATTTTGAATGTTCTATTGTGACACCAATGCAATTCGTTTGGCCATGCATTTTACTTTAAAAATACAAACTTGGCCAACACTGACTAACCAAATTTGTGCATGGAATATGCTGCTCAGTCATGTGACAGTTGTCACTTGCAGTGGGACACACTGCGTGAAACTGGAATGGAAAACTCTCTGCTTAAGGAATCCCATCTCAACCTCTGGCCTGGTACATATGCTCCAGATAATACAAAAAAAAATCGAATGTAGAATGAGGCTTGTGGAAGAGGAGGGACTGCCTATTGAATTCATTCAAACTGAGTTTCACAGCCTGGGCCCACACTGTCCAGAGAATAGACCCTTTAGTGAGTTGTTCCACAAAGGTATTTGCTGGATGTTTGTTGAAATTACTTAAAGTATTGCAAGTATAGTGGTCTTAAAGTCCAGCCATTACCCGTGGAAGCCCTGAGCTCCTGACAGTCCAGTTGCAAGCTGAGAAGATTTTAAGTCTTTGGTTTCATCTGTGTAGGAGCATTGCTGACTCGACACTTTATAATTCCAATTCCAATTAAGATTCAAACATCTGTGATTTGAGTGCATATTCAACGGATTAATTTGGAGCTTTTAAACAACAAGCTCTGGCTGAAGCTGAATTCCATGGAAAATGTTACAGCAGATGAGGCTTGTAGATAAGTCTTGAGAAGTTGTAACAACGAATTATTAGAGTAGGAAATAAAGTGCGGTAGGGGGAGGGGGGAAAGAATTACAGATTGCGAGATTTTGTAGAGCAGCACAGTGATGCAACGGTAGAGCCAGAACCCCGTTCGATCAGGTCTTGGTGGGCCGAAGGGCCTGTTGCTAGGCAATATCTGTAAAGCTAAAACTAACTAAACATTGCAATTTTTGTTTAAAGATCCTCTAGGCTGTTTCAGGTGTTTGGTTGATGATTCAGTAATATAAACACTGTCTTTACAGATTACTAAGGAAGACAGGTCTTTCACAGATATCATGAAGTGTTACAGAAGCCAGCCACAAGCCAGCAGCCATGTGAGTTTACATCATTTATGTAGATGGTCATAGATTCATACAGCATAGAAATAGACTCTTCAGCCCATCCTGACCATTAAGTGCCCATCAACACTAACGTAACTTATCTGCACCTGGCCTTCTGTGCCATGGTATTCAAGCACTCATCTACAGGCTACGGTGAGAATACCCATCTCCACTGAGTCTCGGCCTGAGAGTTGCATGTTTCCTGTTGAAAGCAAAAGGTTCCTCAAATCCCATCTAAATGTTCTCTCTCTTAAACCTATGACTCTCTTCCAAGAGGAAAATATTTATTGTACCTATCCATGCCCCTCATAACTTTGTATACCTCCATTGAGTTCTCCATCAACCTTATCCACTCCCAAGAAAAACAGCCCCAGATTATCCAGAGTGCCTCGTGGCTGAAATGTTCCATTCTGGGCAACATCCTCAGGAATCTCCCCTGCACCCTCTCCAGTGCAATCTCATCCTTTCTGTTACTGTGGCAACCAGAACTGTAAGCAGTACTCCAGCCTTATTGTAACTGATGTGTATACAGTGATACCATAACCCCCCCTCTTGTGTTCAATGCCCGGAGTAAAGAAGGCACATACTACTATTTACTGTGTGTATCTTAGCCTTATTAGTATTCCCAAAATATAATAGCTTGCATTTTTCATTACATTTGATTACATTTATTTTGCCATTTCTCCAGCCATGCCTATCTCTACTCATTATGTTGTCACGTGTACAGAGATACAGTGAAATGCTTCGCTAGCCAGAGTTACTTACCCTTGCAATCCAGAGTGTTAAGGGGTTGGACAGGCTAGATGCAGGAAGATTGCTCCCGATGTTAGGGAAGTCCAGGACAAGGGGTCACAGCTTAAGGATAAGGGGGAAATCCTTTAAAACCGAGATGAGAAGAACCTTTTTCACACAGAGAGTGGTGAATCTCTGGAACTCTCTGCCTCAGAGGGTAGTTGAGGCCAGTTCATTGGCTATATTTAAGAGGGAGTTAGATGTGGCCCTTGTGGCTAAGGGGATCAGAGGGTATGGAGAGAAGGCAGGTACGGGATACTGAGTTGGATGATCAGCCACGATCATATTGAATGGCGGTGCAGGCTCGAAGGGCCGAATGGCCTACTACTGCACCTAATTTCTATGTTAACAGTCCGGTGTCATTTGCTACATTACTGATCCTACTTTATATATTCATCCCTAATTCAATCTTAATTGTTATTAACAAAAACATATATAGTCTTCATTGTTGGTTAATTTGCAGTGTCTTGAGGTGTTTGTGATTAATTTTGTTTAGGTGTACAGAAGTGTTCTGCTGGATGGTAAAGGATCCAAGAGTGCTGATGTTACTGAGAATGCAGGGGGAGATGGAAGCATGGAATGCCAAGGTGCGTTATATGGCTGAAGTCTCAGGGCCTGTCCCATTTGGGCATCATTTGCGCCTCACGCAGGTGGCGCACGAAGATTTTGTGAATCCCAAAATCCTGGGGCGCTGCGCGTGACCACGCGTCACTGCCTAATTCACCTCGCACCATGCACGTGTAATGCATGCCATGCGCGCATCATGTGCGTCGTGACACGTAAATGATGTTGCGTAAATGAAGCCCAAGTGGGACAGGTCCTTCAGACTTTGAATATCCTTATACCTTTCCTCTTGTGCTGCATAATGCTGTTTAAGTCGTGGGTTACCTTTTCAATGTTTTGCATTTTAATTGATATATTTTCTTTCCTGAGCTCATTTGTTGAGCTCGAGACTCGCGTAGACCTGGCGTGATCATCTGGCGGGGTGCAGTGGACGATGGAGCTAGTCTTCACTTCAGTCAACATGTTAACACACACACACCATGCCCTGTTGTACTAATCGTTGAGCTGTATCGTTTAAGCTGAATGTTTAAATATTAGACTGAGTGTTTATACAACACGTGAAGCTCTTCAAGATGACATTTTCGGTTGGGACCCCATTTCAGTTGCCTGTCCTACTGAGTTTCCAGCACTTTGTTTTTAGACTAACATTTCTCTAGGTGTGCTTTTCTAAGATTAAAGTTGAAAGAAAAATATAAAGCACTTTGCCTTCCTGATCTGGGAGTGTGGAGAGTGTCAAAGATTTTAATTTCCTAGCACTAAGATTTTCATTGATTGTGGTAGAATAGTAAAATATATTTCATTGTGGAATGATCAGTTATTTCAAGGAGCCGATTTAAAAATCCAGGAATAACAATCCTTTTGTGCCCCTTTCAGTGTCCGACTGTGATCCCAGCATAACAAACAACAGTCAGCATCCCGTTGAGACAAGCATCTCTGCGGTGACTGCAACCAGCTTGTCCAGGAGTCTAGATGCTGTGGAGGAGGAACGGGGTGACCTCATTAAGTTCTATAACACTATCTATGTGACTAGAATTAAAGAGTTTGCACTGAAGTACTCCAATGTAAAACTGGAGTGTGGGGTAAGTAAACGTGTGTTGATAGCATTCCAAGTTTAACATACAAACCTACTGACGTCCATAGCTATCTTGACTACACTTCTTCCCACCCTGCTTCCTGTAAAGACTCAATCCCAATGCCTCTGCCTACGCTGCATCTGCGCCCAGGATGAGGTGTTCCGTACCAGGGCATCGGAGATGTCCTCATTCTTTAGGAAACGGGGGTTCCCCTCTTTCATTATAGGTGAAGCTCACACTAGGGTCTCCTCGATATCCCGCAGCTCCGCTCTTACTCCCCCTACCCCTATTCTTAATGAGGTCAAAGTCACCCTGTCCTCGCCTTTCACCCCATCAACCATTGCATATAATCCTCCCAACATTTTCGCCACCTCCAACGGGATTCCACTACTGGCCACATCTTCCCATCTCCACTCCTTTCTGCTTTCCGCAGAGACCGTTCCCTCCGAAACTCCCTGGTCAACTCGTCCCAAACCACCCGCTCCCCAGATACTTTCCCCTGCAACCGCAGGAGATGCAACACCTTTCCCTTTACCTCCCCCCTCGACTCCATCCAAGGACCCAAACAGTCTATCTAGGTGAGGCAGAGGTTCACTTGCACCTCCTCCAACCTCATCTACTATATCTGCTGTTCCAGGTGTCAACTTCTGTACATCGGCGAGACCAAGCGCAGGCTCAGCGATCATTTCACTGAACACCTCCGCACAGTCCATCTTAACCTACCTGATCTCTCGGTTGCTCAGCACTTCAACTCCCCCTCCCATTCCCAATCTGACCTTTCTGTCCTGGGCCTCCTCCATTGTCAGAGTGAGGCCCAGCGTAAATTGGAGGAACAGCGCCTCATATTTTGCTTGGGTAGTTTACACCCCAGTGGTGTGAACATTGACTTCCCTAACTTCAGATGGCCCTTGCTTTCTCTCTCCATCCCCTTCCCAGTTCTCCCACTATTTACTATCTCCGACTACATTCTAGCTTTGTCCCGCCCCCTCCCCTGACATCAGTCTGAAGGGTCTCGATCCGAAATGTCACCCATTCCTTCTCTCCAGAGATGCTGCCTGACCCGCTGAGTTACTCCAGCATTTTGTGTCTGTCCTTAACATACAAACAACTATCTCTATAGTTGCAATGATGCTAAGCTACATAAGGATATGTATACTGAGGAGAGAAGGGGTATTACTTGATATGAGAGCTTAATAGTAAGTACAGACCATAATTATGATTTTTCACATATTATTGGAATTCAGTAGATGGAAAAACATCAGTTAACAGTTTAATGGTTTAATACAGCTGTTTGTCCACATGACCTGGTTTTGCCCCATGGAATATGACACAGACTTCACTACCTCGCCAGCCTTCCTCATTCTCCTCTCCGTAAACCAGCTACATAGATACAGAGACAATAGGTGCAGGAGTAGGCCATATCCCCTGATTCCGCTAGCCCCAAGAGCTCTATCTAACTCTCTTTTGAATGCATACAGTGAATTGGCCTCCACTGCTTTCTGAGGCAGAGAATTCCACAAATTCACAACTCTGTGTGAAAACGTTTTTCCTCATCTGAGTTCTAAATAGCCTTCCTCTTATTCTTAAACTGCTGCACTCCCCCAATAGCAAAAATGTCCTTCCTCAAATTAGGAGACCACGACTGCACACAATACTCCAGGTGTGGTCTCACCAGGACATGTACAACTGCCGAAGGACCTCTTTGCGCCTATATTCAACTCCTCTCTTTATGAAGGCCAATATGTTATTAGCTTTCTTCACGGCCTGTTGAACCTGTATGTTTACTTTCAGTGAGTGGTGTACAAGGACACCCAGGTCTCATTGTACTTCCCCTTTTCCTAACCTGCAACCATTCAGTTCATAATCTGCCTTCACGTTCTTGCCTCCAAAATGGATAACATCACATTTATCCACAGTATACTGCATCTGCCCACTCACTCAACCTGTCCAAGTCAACCTGCCACCTCATAGCATCCACTTCGCAGTTCCCACTGCCACCCAGCTTTGTGTCAACTGCAAATTTGCTAGCATCACTTTTAATTCCTTCATCTAAATCACTAATGTAAATAGCTGCGGTCCCAGCACCGAGCCTTGCAGCACCCCAGTTAAAGATACTCCTTAAAGCACGCTCCCTCTTGAGTTAGCTTTTGACAGTATGCCCTGATGTTGTGAGTTTGCATCAGCTTTTTGTTTGTTCATGATTCTGTGAAACATTTGAGCAGTTACATAACTGATTGTTGACTTTAGAAGTACAAGGAATCTATGATGTCACTGGAAGCCTGTACAGACCAGGCACCAGGTGTTGTTTCCCTCTCTGGGATGAATGAACAAGTTGATCTGAAGGCTGCCTCTGTAGATTCAACATTAACCGTTTAACTTTTAACCTTTGCCTTGACAGGTGGAAGCCCCACCCCTCTCGCCCTTTCCAAACGTTAAGCCTCACCCTGTATCTCCCCGGCGGATATCTCAACAGCATGCAGTATATATCTCCCCTCATAAGAATGGCACTTCCCTCACTCCACGTACCGCAATGATGTACAGGTTTAACAGAAGCCCCTCAAAGGTGAACTTTCCTTCCTTTATTCACTGCTCATGATTGTTGTTGTGTTTGGGGTTCATTAATAGAGATTACTATCAGTGTTAAACTTTCTAACGTGATTTGAGTTGCCTTAAGATATTTGTGGACACTTTTCTGCCCTGGATAGTGTTTCTGTACAAGTGTTGATGCTGTTCAGGACAAGGTTCCTTCCCCGTTTTCTCTTGGGATGCACTGTTCGACTGTGCCTTATTTTTTAAGGCTAAAAGCATCGTTCTCTCAGTATGAGAGCTTTATTATAACTGAAGATTTCAGACTGATGGAATTATGGGGTTTTGTTACTGGAGGGCAGTTGGTTAGGGTGCTAGTCCACAACTATGTTTGCAAACTTTATTGTCCTGGGAATCAGTTGCTTTGGGAACAATGACATGTCATCAAGGCCATAAAGGGTATCTTGCCTGTACACGGATGGCCAGGCATCCAGGTTGTTGCAGAGTGATCTGACAACGTAGTGGTCATTCTGGAATACTTCATGAGGTTATAGATGATAGGAGCGGAATTAGGCCATTCAGCCCAACAAGTCAACTCCGCCATTCAATTATGGCTGACCTATCGTAACCCCATTCTCCTGCCCTCTCCCCATAACCCCTGACATCGGTACTATTCAATAATCTATCTATCTCTGCCTTAGAAATATCCATTGACTTGCCTCCACTACCTTCTGTGGCCATGAATTCCATTTACTGGAATACAGTTTCCAGGGAGGGCCAAAGTGACATGTTTTAGTGAGTGAAACTTAAAGGTCCGTTAAACAAATTAGGATGCGATAATGTTCCCAAATCGACCAAAGAAGAGGAATCCTATATATCAGCAGAGGTCTGAATCAACTAGTCTCTCTACCGTTGTGTGTCACTGATGCACTGGTCATCGTATAATCCAGGGAGTACCCTACCCCAGCACATCTGCAGTTCAACAAGATCGGGGAACAGATAAATCACCCACATTGAAGTTATTGAAGCAGGCCCTCCGGCTCACAATATCTGACCAACGTGATCTGACCAACAGTTGTTCGGCACGGACTTGTAGGGCCGAAATGGCCTGTTTCCGTGCTGTAATTGTTATATGGTTATGCCAAGACCAACTCTTGTCCGCCAGCACATAATGTATATCTCTCCATTCCCTGCATGTGCCTACCCAAACGTCTATTAAATACCATTCTTGTATGTTCCTCAACCAGCACCCCAGCCCAGCAGTGTTTTCCAAACACCCACCCCCTCTGTAAAAAACAACTTGCCATTAGATATATTCAGGGCCAAGGTGGATGTGTGTGTGTGTGTGTGCTGGGGGAGTGGGTGACAGTGGAGCCGAGGCCATGGTGGTGTGGGCTGTGGTTTTATTGAATGTTCAGATGGCCGCAAGGTTTGTAGGCTGGATTCCTACATGTCTTGCTTTTGATTTTCCACAGAACCTGCGGGATATCAACTGCATGATCAAACAGGGGGAGCGGCTGAGCAGAAAACGAGCGTTCACCATGGAGAGTGACAGCGAGTCGCCGACTAAATATCTCTGCCAAGAAAACGACGACATTTTGTTGAAAAGGTTGCAGGATGTTGTCAGCGA
Organism: Leucoraja erinaceus; assembly: GCF_028641065.1. Taxonomy (NCBI): domain Eukaryota; kingdom Metazoa; phylum Chordata; class Chondrichthyes; order Rajiformes; family Rajidae; genus Leucoraja; species Leucoraja erinaceus. The sequence continues at coordinate 1,558,267 of NC_073397.1, forward strand.
ACGGGCAAACCGCTGAGGCCATAAAGCTGCTGCTTAGAATCCTTTAGGTAGATTACCTAGAGTCAGATTGGCTGGAAAAAGCCTAGAATCCCACCCACATTGAACCATTAGATTGTGGCATGGCCACAGACCCCTGGGTCCTTATAATTGTCCCATAATGGGGACATTAGGACATGTGCACAAGGTCTCCAGGTACTATAGGGTTAAAACAAATATCTCTTATCAATCCACAAAAACTGTCATGGCTTTGGGCAGTGATATTATAGCCGTTTGAAAGAGCATGTAATCAACATTTCATCCAGGCATCAGTTCCACACTGCCTGCTTGCCTGCCGGCATGGTTTGACCTAGCACACAGTCAAACAGCTTCATGCATTAGTAAGCAAGTCTTTGGATAACTGAGTTGAGGTTGAAGTGTTTTCAGACTAGATTGGATTTGGGTTATTATTAGGTAAGTACAAAGAATTGTAGTACAAATTCAACTTTTAATGATGTGTGTACATATTGACAGCATACAGAGGGGGTTGGTGAGAGGAGTCAAAGAATACAACGGCTATACTGGGAATGGGCAATCTCAGTAAAGCTGTCATAAACCCCAACACCTAATACAGTGGAATTCCCAACATGGATGCACTTTACAATCACAATCCCAAAGAATAAATCTAGTGTTGATTCATGGAATATGGAGATGAATGATTCCCATCTGTTGAAATCTCTTCACTTCAAACAGCCACAGATGCTGGGGTCTCACTTATGAGACCATTGTTTGTGGGAGCACTGCATCTGAAGTCTGGCATAGATTGATTGGAGGAAACCACGGTGTGTTTTCAGGCTTACTGCAGCATCAACCTTGTGGGAGCCTGTGGGTGCTTTAGGGTGACCCACAGCCTCTGTCCTTCCTCTCACCACTCTGCTGCCACTCTGGCATCAGCTATCAAGTGCCTTATCGCTTCTTCTTCCAGTTTGGATATTTGCAGTGGGGAAAGTGAACAGTGCAGGTTACTGTAGACCTTCACTAAAAATGTCTCATCTGCAGGTTTGTGGACCTTGGAGAATTCAGTGCAGTTAGCCAGATGCTTCAGCTTTGCAGGAACTAGATTGCCTGAGAAAAGGTCTTTCTTGCAGACCTTATGCTGAGATTTAGTGCCGGCTCTTGGTCAGTAGAAGAGAACGTTTTGTACACATTCCTAACACGGCTGTACTGACTGCTCCCTGCAGCCCTGCGATTTGGCCCTGCAAATTTAAGGTGTTTGTTTTTTAAATTTGTCTGCACCTACCAGTGACTGTCCACAACGTTGGGTGGTGCCTCGGTGAGCTACAACTTGTCTCTGAACCTGGAATTGTTTTCCAGTTATTAACAGCATCAGCTTGAGCGGTGAGACGGCAGCTGGCTGTAGTCCCTGGTGCTCTGGGATTCTATGAATTGAATCTAAGCTTGGCTGTGGTTGACCACCCCATCTCATCCCATCTCCTCTGGACCTTGCCACAGTCCAGTATTAGAACAGTACAGCACGGGAGAAGGCCGTTCAGCCCTTGCTCGGGTAGTGATCAATACCCAGTGGAGCTGTACATGGAGCTGCCTCTGCAGGACAAGGTCCATGGCAGGGACTGAGCAGATGCTGGGCCTTGCCATCTCCTTCACTCAGTGTTGGGGCAGTGGCGACTGCTTTACTTAGACTCCAGACGGACATAATCTGCTACACCTCGGCTTCATCACAAAAGTGCATTAAAAAATTATAGGAATCCTTCTTGTTACAGTGTTCAACCAGTGCTTAACTTTGAGTCGCTGTGATGCAGCTGGTAGTGCTGCTGCCTCTTCTGATGACCTCTGTGTGGAGTTTGCACTGTCTCTGACGTTTGTTTCCTTCCATATCACTGTGAACTGACGGGGGAGAGAGGAGCATCCTGGAGAGAATGGCTTACAGTGAGCTCAGTGAGGGAATGGGAATGCGTTGGGAACTGGAATAGACTCTTTGGGCCAATTGGCCTCCTTCCATGTAATTAGGAAATATGAGATGCTCTCCCACCCAGTAAGGGAAATGGGGCCCAATCGGCGTGTAAACCTTGGCGTATAAACCGTGGCCTCCCCACGCATTGGGAGGTCTTGCTGATATCCTGTGATTCTGAATCTGATGTTGTGATGTGTCTGTATTTTCTAGCTGTAAATGCTACAGCTTTCTACTGGTGCTCAGACCAACAGCAAGTGTCCAGTCTCAGCACGATCACCCTTACTCCTGCAAGCTCTGCAATAAGTTGTTTCATTGTAACTATTGTGTAGTATCTACACACACTGTCCCTTTTACATTAATTTCCTGTTTCAAGAATAGGGTGGGAGTTAATCATGTATATTTGTATAGTTTAGATTATTCTATGAGAATATTTGTACTTTTAATGCTTTGTATGGAATTGCGAGATTTTTTTCTGAATGAAAATGTAAGAAAATTATCAGTTTTAATTCTCCCCCCATGATTTTGTTGGGTATAAGATTTGTATTCCTCTATGGTGTGTTAACGGGCGAGTCTACTGTTTCCAGAGGATTAGGGGAGGCAGATCCCATGGCCCCTCTACTCCCCAAGCACATTTGATTGCAGTGAGGAGGGCCAGTACTGTGTCCCCATGACATTCTGTTTTGGTTACATTCTGCCCATTCACAGCAATGTGTTTTCTCGAATACTTCAGTACAGTAATATCTACCATGGGTTCCACATTGGCACAACTTCAGCAGAATTCCCAAGGAACGGAGTGACTGCTCTATGCTCTTCTTCCAGCTTTAGTGGACCCCATTCAGGGAAAAACAGAAGACATTCTCGTTAAAGTTCCTTTTTATAAACTTATCACGAGGTTGAGAGTTGTACTGTGCATGGCATCGATTTCAGCAATGCAATTAACTATTGCCGCAAAGTTTAGAATTGCCAGCTTGTCAGGACTAGAGCAATTCTCTGCTTGCAACGCCTCTTTCCTTGCCAACGTATCAACAGAAGATTCTGTGCTCCTGCTCCCACCAAGAACTGACGTTTGCCAGTGTTGTCCTGGGCTCCGGTGGGAATAGTCCGACAGTGAGCTTGAGGTGCTCAGTTTGTTTAAGACTTGCTCATCTTGTGATAGCTTTCAAAGCTTTCCACTTTGTGCTTTTACTCAGTGATACTCCTTATACCTTTTAAATATCTTTTACTTTTGAAGTTTTGTTTTTAATAAAAAGTATTTACCTATAATCTTTGCATATTCTGCCACTTTCTTTCAAGGAATACTGCTCAGAGCTTTCATCCTTGGGTGCTTGTTTTAATCTCTTATTAACCATTATTGGGTGACTTCACAGATGTTTCACATTGAAACTTCTTAAGTATTAAACTGCGGTGTTTAAGTACACTAATGTTGGCCATGCTAAAATGCTTTATGGATTATAGCACAAGGAACAGTCCAGAAAGCAGAGCGTAATGGTGGAAGGATGTTATTCTGGCAGGAGAGCTGTGACCAGTGGTGTTTCATGGTGATCTGTGCTGGAACCTCCTATTTGTGATATACTGCATATAAATGACGGACGAAATGCAGAGGGGTTTGCAAACAACAGGTAGAGTTGCAGACAATGAGGAAGGTTGGTAAAGGATCCAATGGGATTTGGATCACTTACCGTTTGGGACAGAATTGTTGGTGATGGACTGAACAATGCGAGGCTTTTTTGAACTTTTTGAAGCCAAACTCTGATAGGACATTTGGGGAAAAATGACAGGGACATGAGGAGCATTGATGTACAAAGATGTACTTTGGGGTGCAAGTTGAAAGCTCCTGGAAAATGGCAACATGGGTAGATAGGGTAGTGAAGAAGATGTTTTGGTTTGCTTGCCTTCATTGGCAAAAGCATTGAGTTTGAGTTGGGATGTCATGTTGCAGCAACACAAAACATTGGCCAGGTGGCAAGTCAGAGTATGGTGTACACATCTGGTTGCCACTACAGGAAGGATGCACAAGATACAAGGAGAGTGCAGAAGACATTCACCAGAGTGTCGCCTGCAATGGAGGACTAGTTATAAAGAAAGGTGGATTTATTCTCGAAGGGGGGGGGGGGGGGGGGGGGGTGTCCACCATCATAGTCAGATAGGCCCTTTGGCCCAACGCGTCCATGCTGACCAACATCCCATCTATACTAGTCCCACCTTCCTGCATTTGGCCAATATCTTTCGAAACCTTTCCCATCCATGTTCTGTGTCTTTTGGCCCAAATTACAGGCAAATGGGACGAGTGTAGAGAGGCACTTTGGTTCACGGGTAGGGTGATACCACCCTATATAATCTCCTGACTGTAATTTAACAAGTAGATACACATGACCAAAATCCACTCTCACCCTGGCACTCCCTCTCCCCGCTCCCGTTGACCAGAAGATACAAAAGCTTGAAACCACACTCAAGAGCAGCTTTTTCTCCACTGTTATCAGATTACTGAATGGAGTTTCCATCTACTAGGGAAGTACTCCTGATTTCCCAACCAACCTCATTGTGGCCATTGCACTTTCTTTTACCTGCACTTTCTCTGTAGCTGTAACTATGTTCTGTGCTCTTTTTATTTTCCCTCTTGCACCACCTGGTATACTCATGTATGATCATGTATGGCATGATCTGCCTGGGTAGAACACAAAATAAAGAAAACCGAGTCTGTGTTAAACATTGGTGACCATGGGTGAAATTCCCTGGTGTTATTTGCAAGGCCCAGAGATGTGGAACCTATGTTGATCTGTCACCTGATTATCTTTAAATCTCTATTTTATTTTGGAGATTATTGATGCATTGAAGAACAGGTTCTTCACCACACAACGTCTGAGCCCAACATGATGCCCAGACTGTCACCTCTCTACCTGCACGTAATCCATTATCCACATATCCACGTGCCTATCCAAAAGTCTTTTAAACACCAATATCATATCTGCTTCCACCACCACCTCTGGCAGCATCTTCAAGGCTTCCACCACACTTGTCTTACTCAAAGCTATGCCCTCCAGTCTTAGATTTTCTCCTCTGTGGAAATAGGTTCTGACTGTGTACCCAATCTATGTTTCTCATAATTTTATAAACTTCTATTAGGTCTCCCCGCAACTCCAGCATTCCAGAGAAAACAGTTCCAGTCTGTCCAACCTCTCCCTAACTAATACGCCCTAAACCAGGCAGCATTCTGGTAAACCTCCTCTGCACCCTCTCCAAAGCCTCCACATCCTTCCTGTAATGGGGCAACCAGAACTGCAGACAACACTCCAAATGCAGCTTCACCTAAGTCTTATGAAGCTGCATCATGATTAACTGACATACCTATGAAAGCAAGCAGGCCATATGTCTTCTTTGCCGCTCTGTCTACTTGTGTAGCCACTTTCAGGGAGTTATGGACTTGGGGCCCCAAGATCTTTCTGTCCATCACTGCTGTTAAGGCTCATGTCATTAATTATACATTTTCCAGTCGCATTACATGGGCCAAACGCGGGCAGGTGGGACTTGTGTAGCTGGGACATGTTGGTCGATGTGGACAAGTTGGGCCGAAGTGCCTGTTTCCATGCTGTATCATTCTATGACTATTTGACCTCTCAAAGTGAACACCTCATAGTAGGGATTGGTTGTCGTATTTGTTTTCCCGACATTGACTGGGAATGTTATAGTGCGACAGGTTTAAACGGGGTGGAATTTGTCAAATGTGTTCAGGAAAGTTTTCTCCAGCAATATTCAAATGGTTGATGTGTTTGTGGAGGAACCTTTTGAGACCAGCGACCACTGTTCTACTAGGTTTAAGAGAATTATGGATAGGGACAGAGTTGGAATTGAGTTAGAATGCTAAATTGGGGCAAGGCCAACTTTTGAGGGTATGAGACAGGAAGTAGATTGGAGTAGGTTGTTTGATGGAGAAGGAAAGTGGGATTTTTTTTAAATGTGCTGACAAGAATTCAGGAATTAAGAGTGAAGGTAAACGTACTGGATGATGAGGGAAATTGAGGATTTGGTTAAGAGTAAGAAGGAGGCATGGGACAGGCACGAATGACACATAAAACACTAAACCTTAATATTAAAACATTAATAATAAAACACCATTGATCAAGCTTGTGAACCAACAAAATACCAGATCAAAGGGAGGCAACAGATTTTTGGCTGTTGAGTAGAGCAATTACTCGTGGATAAAAAGTGTTTTTATGTCTGGCTGTGGCAGCTTTGACAATCCGGAGTCGCCTTCCAGAGGGAAGTGATTCAAAGAGTTTGTGGCCAGGGTGAGAGGGGTCTCAGATGATCTTGCCCGCTCGCTTCCTGGCCCTTGCAGTGTACAGTTCATCAATGGAGGGAACGTTGCAGTCAATAATCTTCTCTGCTGATCGGACGATTCGCTGCAGCCTCCGAGTGTCGTGCTTGGTGGCTGAGCCAAACCAGACCATGATGGAGAAGGTGAGGACAGACTCTACGATGGCCGTGTAGAATTGGACCATCATTGCCTGTGTCGCTTTACCTCCCCTTTGACTCCATCCAAGGACCCAAGCAGTCTTTCCAGATGTGGCAGAGCTTCACCTGCACCTCCTACAACCTCATCTATTGCATCCGCTGCTCTAGGTGTCAGCTGCTCTACATCGGTGAGAGCAAGCGTAGGCTTGGCGATCGCTTCGCCCAACACCTACACTCGGGTTTGCAATAACCAACCTGATCTCCCGGTGGCTCAGCACTTCAACTTCCCCTCCCATTCTGAATCCAACCTTTCTGTCTTGAGCCTCCTCCATGACCAGAGTGAGGACCACCGTAAATTGGAGGAGCAGCCCCTCATATTTCACTTGGGCAGTTTCACCCCAGTGGTATGAACATTGACGTCTCCAATTTCAGGTGGTCCCTGCTTTCTCCTTCTTTCCCCTCCCCTTCCCAGCTCTCCCACAGCCCACTGGCTCCGCCTCTTCCTTTCTTCTTCCCGCCCCCCACATCAATCTGGAGAAGGGTCTCGACCCGAAACATCAGCTATTTCCTTCGTTCCATAGATGCTGCCTCACCCGCTGAGTTTCTCCTGCATTTTTGTCTACCTTTAGGGAGTATTGTGTTCAGTTTTGAGCAACATGTTATAGGAAAGATATTGTCAAGTTGGAAAGGGCGCAGAAAAGGTTTATGAGGATGTTGCCAGGACTCGAGGGCCTGAGTTATGGGAAGAGATTGAGCGAGCTAGGACTCTATTCCTTGTAGCGCAGGAGGATGAGAGGTGTATAAAATCATGAGAGGAATAGATTGGGCAAATGCACAGAGTCTCTTGCCCAGAGTAGGTGAATTGAGGACCAGAGGAAATAGGTTTAAGATGAGGGGGGAAAGATTGAATAAGAACCTGAGGGCTTACTTTTTCACGTAAAGGTGGTCGGTGTATGGAACGAGCTGCCAGAGGAGATAGTTGAGGCAGGCACTATCGCAACATATAAGAAACTTTTAGACAGGTACATGGATAGGACAGATTCAATGGGATATGGGCCAAATGCACCTAGGTGGAACGAGTGTAGCTGGGACATATAACCATACAACAATTACAGCACGGAAACAGGCCATCTCGACCCTTCTAGTCCGTGCCGAACACATAATCTCCCCTAGTCCCATATACCTGCGCTCAGACCATAACCCTCCATTCCATTCCCGTCCATATAACTATCCAATTTATTTTTAAATGATAAAAACGAACCTGCCTCCACCACCTTCACTGGAAGCTCATTCCACACAGCCACCACTCTTGAGTAAAGAAGTTCCCCCTCATGTTACCCCTAAACTTCTGTCCCTTAATTCTCAAGTCATGTCCCCTAGTTTGAATCTTCCCTACTCTCAGTGGGAAAAGTTTGTCCACGTCAACTCTGTCTATCCCTCTCATCATTTTAAAAACCTCTATCAAGTCCCCCCTTAACCTTCTGCGCTCCAAAGAATAAAGCCCTAACTTGTTCAACCTTTCTCTGTAACTTCGTTGCTGAAACCCAGGCAACATTCTAGTAAGTCTCCTCTGTACTCTCTCTATTTTGTTGACATCCTTCCTATAATTAGGCGACCAAAATTGTACACCATACTCCAGAATTGGCCTCGCCAATGCCTTGTACAATTTTAACATTACATCCCAACTTCTATACTCAATGCTCTGATTTATAAAGGCCAGCACACCAAAAGCTTTCTTTACCACCCTATCTACATGAGATTCCACTTTCAGGGAACTGTGCACAGTTATTCCCAGATCCCTCTGTTCACCTGCATTCTTCAATTCCCTACCATTTACCATGTACGTCCTATTTTGATTTGTCCTGCCAAGATGTAGCACCTCACACTTATCAGCATTAAACTCCATCTGCCGTCTTTCAGACCACTCTTCCAATTGGCATAAATCTCTCTGTAGACTTTGAAAATCTACTTCATTATCCACAACACCACCTATCTTAGTATCATCTGCATACTTACTAATCCAATTTACCACACCATCATCCAGATCATTGATGTACATGACAAACAACAGTGGACCCAACACAGATCCCTGTGGCACCCCACTCGTCACTGGCCTCCAACCTGACAAACAACCATCCACCATTACTCTCTGGCATCTCCCATTCAGCCACTGTTGAATCCATCTTGCTACTCCACCATTAATACCCAACCATTGAACCTTCTTAACCAACCTTCCATGAGGAACCTTGTCAAATGCCTTACTGAAGTCCATATACACAACATCCACTGCTTTACCCTCGTCAATTTCCCGAGTAACATGTTGGGCTGACTGGCCTGTTTCCATGCTGCAAGATTCTATGACTCCAGGACCTCACATTTGTTTGAGTTAAACTCCATCTGCCATTTCTCCGCTGATCGACATCCCCTTGTAAACCTTCCTCACAGTCCACAATTACAACAATCTTGGTGTCAGCTACAAACTTACTAACCTACCCATCCATGTTTACTTCCAAGGCATTTATACAAACAGCAGAAGTCCCAACAGACATCCTTGTGGAACTGCACTGGTCACAGACCTCCAGCCTGAATATTGTCTGTTCACCACCACCCTCTGCCTCCTATCAGTAAACCAGTTCTGAATGCACACGACCAAACCACTGCACCTTAATCTTCTCCATCAGCCTACTATGGGGGACACTATCGGATGCCTTACAAAGATTCATGTAAACAAAATCAACCACGCTACCCTCATTGATCACCTTCATCACCTCCTCCAAAACGTCATTGTTGGTAAGACACAACCTGCCATGTACAAAGTCAAGCTGGCTATCCCTAATTAACCCATTCTCTTCCATATGGAAAGAATCCTCACCAATAGCGTCCATATCACTGACACAGGCCTATAGTTGGCCTGGATTCTCTGCTTTTCTTAAATAAAGGAACAACATCCGTTAATCTCCAGTCCCATGGGTCCTCACCTGTGGTTATGTAATTCTGCTCCTATTCTCACCCCGTTAGTCTGGTTCAGTAAAACACTGAGTCAAGCACTGGATCAACTCACTTTATTTTCTGAACTCAAACACACTTCCTATACGATACCTAACCAACACTTGTCTTTACTTGTCCAAGTCCTTCAGCCTCATGTGAATAGACACCTCCTGATGGTCAGCCTGGTCCCAAGTGCTACCCAGAAGATCGACATAGACTCATGTGCTCTTACCTCTTATATACTATATCGGACCCGTGGCGCGAAATTCATGGGGGTGGGGGCGGGGGCAACCCCTACAAACCAATCACAAATAAAGATCATACGATACATTAATTGACATTCCCTAACCCAACTACAAAATATCCCATTACATTGTTTCTACAGAAAGTTCCTAATGGTGGACAGTTCCCTTAAGTAAAAAAACATTTTACCAGGTAATGTAAACTATTTGGGCAAGGTCCCTCTCATTGACCAATCACAAATGACAGCGCAAAGGCCGTGCAACATAGTTAACAATAGTATTACAATCTACTACTCTCCAACCAATCCTGATCATGCATTTGCAGCAGGACTCAGCTCCTTCTGCAAAACCCTCATACATATTAACAGTTAAAGGACATCTGCACATCACCCTGTAATTAACTTCCTCCCAGAACCTAGACATTGTGGAACCATGATCCTCATGGTCTTTGCAGCCTTTGCAAAAAGATGCCAAGCAGGTTTTGCAGGCAGAAATCCTCCATTTTGTCAGACACTTAAATGCCCAATATTAACAGTTAGACATGACGCAAAGATCTTTGTCAATGCTGCCACAACCTCCTCTCTCTCAACAACCTAAGATAGATCCCATCAGGTCCAGGAGTTTTGTTATAGCGAGACACGTGTTGTGAAACAAAGTGATCTTTATTGAGTTAAACCAAAAACAGCTCACGAGCAACTGGGGAGAGTTCTCCCAAAGTTCTATATTTATAACAGGGCACACCTCAAAAGCCACGCGACGACTTCTTCCCACCAAACCTAGTCACGTGACCCTACCAGTCCTAGGGCCGAAGGTCCGATCAATAGGTGGCCTAACCACTGGGTTGCACCATAGGACCCTCCTCCCCAGAACCAGAGGCACGAAAATGAAACGGCAGACGAAAAAGGCACTGCCCCCTCACATCCACCAACAGGGATTGAGACCGGATGAAATCAGCACTCAGCAACGGCTGGGAGACATCGACAACCATGAACGGCGAGGTAAAATGGCAGGAGCCAAAGATAAGCAGGACCGTGCGAATCCCATACGTACGCATGGAGCTGCGGTTAACGAGGGCCCCCGCTTTCCGGAACGAGTGTCGGCCCCCAATGGGGGCAAAAGGCTAACCTCTGCCCCCGTATCAAGGAACCGTCGTTCCGAATGTTGATCCCAAGCGTTGCGGTGGTGTATCTGGCCGACCGCCGCAGCAATTATATAACCATAATGAGAAGGGAATGGAGGGTTATGGTACGAGTGCAGGCAGGTGGGACTAAGGGGAAAAAAATTTGTTCGGCATGGACTTGTAGGGCCGAGATGGCCTGTTTCCGTGCTGTAATTGTTATATGGTTTATATGGTTAATTACAGCACGGAAACAGGCCATCTCGACCCTTCTAGTCCGTGCCGAACACGTATTCTCCCCTAGTCCCATCTACCTGCACGCAGACCATAACCCTCCATTCCTTTCCCGTCCATATATCTATGCAATTTATTTTTAAATGATAAAATCGAACCTGCCTCCATCACCTTCACTGGAAGCTCATTCCACACAGCTACCACTCTCTGAGTAAAGAAGTTCCCCCTCATGTTACCCCTAAACTTCTGTCCCTTAATTCTCAATTCATGTCCTCTTGTTTGCATCTTCCCTCCTCTCAGTGGGAAAAGCTTATCCACGTCAACTCTGTCTATCCCTCTCATCATTTTAAAGACCTCTATCAAGTCCCCCCTTAACCCTTCTGCGCGCTCCAAAGAATAAAGCCCTAACTTGTTCAACCTTTCTCTGTAACTTAGTTGCTGAAACCCAGGCAACATTCTAGTAAATCTCCTCTGTACTCTCTCTATTTTGTTGACATCCTTCCTATAATTAGGCGACCAAAATTGTACACCATACTCCAGAATTGGCCTGACCAATGCCTTGTACAATTTTAACATTACATCCCAACTTCTATAGTCAATGCTCTGATTTATAAAGGCCAGCACACCAAAAGCTTTCTTTACCACCCTATCTACATGAGATTCCACCTTCAGGGAACTATGCACAGTTATTCCTAGATCCCTCTGTTCAACTGCATTCCTCAATTTGCTACCATTTACCATGTACGTCCTATTTTGATTTGTCCTGCCAAGATGTAGCACCTCACACTTATCAGCATTAAACTCCATCTGCCATCTTTCAGCCCACTCTTCCAACTGACATAAATCTCTCTGTAGACTTTGAAAATCTACTTCATTATCCACAACCCCACCTATCTTAGTATCATCTGCATACTTACTAATCCAATTTACCACACCATCATCCAGATCATTGATGTACATGACAAACAACAGTGGACCCAACACAGATCCCTGTGGCACCTCACTAGTCACTGGCCTCCAACCTGACAAACAACCATCCACCATTACTCTCTAGCATCTCCCATTCAGCCACTGTTGAATCCATCTTGCTACTCCACCATTAATACCCAACCATTGAACCTTCTTAACCAACCTTCCATGAGGAACCTTGTCAAAGGCCTTACTGAAGTCCATATACACAACATCCACTGCTTTACCCTCATCAATTTCCCGAGTAACCTCTTCAAATAATTCAAGAAGATTAGTCAAACATGACCTTCCAGGCACAAATCCATGTTGACTGTTCCTAATCAGACCCTGTTTGGAACTGTCGGCTGTTCGGATTACTGCCGGCCATCCCCGGCATTTCTCGGATATGAGCAGGGCGGGCGGCATTGACAGGCCGCGGAACCCCAGCATTGATGGTAGTAACACCACTTCCCTTTACCAACTTCTCCCGGGACCGGTGCGCTGTCAAGATCCCGGTGGATACAGGGCCTGGTCGCTGAGCCTTCCAAGGCACTGCTGACACCCTATAGAGTGAACCGCTGCCCTGCCGCTTGGACTGCCACAGCGCGTCCCCACTCTCCGCTAGCTACAGGGGGTCATCAAAATTCTCACCCACGAGGAGCAGGCGGATGTCATCCGGCATCTGCTCCAGAAAGTCGTGTTCAAACAGGAGACAGGGCTGATGACCGTCCATCAAAGTGAGCATTTCGCTCCTGAGCAACGACGGCTTGCGATCGCCGAGACCGCCCATGAGCACGAGCCGTGCTGCTCGATCTCGGCGGCTGAGCCCGATGGTACGCATGAGAATCGCTTTGAGGCCCCGTACTTGTCTTCAGCCGGCAGCGTGCGTAGGTAAGGGACCAGACGACCGGCCAGATCCAGATCCAGCGCCGACCACATAATAGCACTTAGTGTCATCAGCCGTGATGCGGCGAATGTGGAACTGGGCCTCGGCTGCTGGAACCACACTTGAGGCTGTGATGTCCAGAACACGGCAGATTAAGAGAGACAATGTTCTGCTGGGCCGACGGTGGAGTGTTGGCTGCTTCCATTATTCTAATCCACAATAACTGTTTTGGATCGTCGGGGTCACCAATATAGTGAGACACGTGTTGTTAAACAAAGTGATCTTTATTGAGTTAAACCAAGAACAGCTCACACGGGACTGGGTACGGTTCTCCCAACGTTCTATAATAACAGGGTACACCCCAAAAGCCACGTGACGACTTCTTCCCGCCAAACCTAGTCACGTGACCCTGCCAGTCCTTGGGCCGCGGGCTCGACCAATAAACGGCCTAACCACCGGGTGGCGCCACATTATCCACCTTAATGCTCTTTAAGAGCCCGAACACTCCCACCTTCTTAATCGCTAACTGCCCTTGCGTATGTGTTCTCATGGGTATCTGGAACATTTTTAATCAGGTGCCACATAATGAGATTATCAGCAAAATCAAAGCGTGGAACAAATAGGACATTGGTGGTTTGAAGGAGCAGAGTACAGGGTGGTGAACATGGAGTTACAGGCTGATTTCCCCAGAGATTGGTGTTGGGGTCACTGCTTTCTGTGGTCGACAATTATTGATGTTGACTTGGGGCACACCACAATTTGGCAATATTGCAAACTGAAGGAATGATCATAGATTATAGCAGGATATGAACAGGCTGGTGGGAGGGCAGGCATGTGGAAGGTGACGTTTAATGTGGAGAAATGTGTAGGAATGCATCTTAGTGAGAATGATGAGAGGCAAACTAGGATATGGAACATTGTTGTACAAGTGGTGCTGGGACAGAGGGGACGTGGAGGGTGAGGGAGCACCACTCAATGATGCTGGGGAGATGGAACAATGGGTGATGACCACACACAACTGGGCTTTGGCGGGGGACACAGAGAGAGAGGACAGCTCTTGGCTGGGATTGTCAGGTGGAAGGTTCTTCCTGTGGGAGGGAATGTTGACCACAGACAGGTCAAGTATGAAGCAGATGGGTGGAGGCAGTGTGTCCAAGATTGACTGACATGCTGACAGCAACTTCCATCAGTTGGAGGCCATGTACAAAGCCAAGCTGGCTATCCCTAATTAACCCATTCTCCTCCATATGGGAGTAAATCCTATCCCGGCCGCTGAGGTGAGATCCTGCCTGTACTTGCCAGGCTGGTCTTTGTTCCTTCGGTTTCCCCACTGGAGAGGAGACCACTCGGCCCATGGTGTCTACCCAGCCTATCAACTCACCCCCATCTTATCATTCACTCCCCACTGGTCTCCTGTTTAAAACTCTGCCATCCGGATCCACCAGGAATACACTGAGTAACAGCCGCTGCATCTGCTCACGGCACACCAGTCAAATTCTCCAGGTGCAGGGAATACTAGGGGACCGAGGGAGGGAAGAATAGAGGGAATCCACATTAGTCAGGAATCGGTGTTAGGTAAACTGTTGGGACTGAAGGCAGATAAATCCCCAGGGCCTGATGGTCTGCATCCCAGAGTACTCAAGGAGGTGGCCCTAGAAATCGTGGATGCATTGGTGATCATTTTCCAATGTTCTCTCGACTCTGGATCAGTTCCTGTGGACTGGAGGGCAGCCAATGTAACTCCACTTTTTAAGAAAGGAGGGACAGAGAAAACGGGGAATTATAGACCAGTTAGCCTGACATCAGTAGTGGGGAAGATGCTGGAGTTGATTATTAAAGATGTTATAGCAGTGCATTTGGTAAGCTGTGATGGGATCGGTCAAAGTCAGCATGGATGTATGAAGGGAAATCATGTTTGACTAATCTTCTGGAATTTTTTGAAAAGGGCTGTCCCACTGTGGCGACCTAATCCACGAGTTTAGAAATGTTTGCCCTCGACTCCAACTCTCAGCATGGTCGACACGTGGTCCTATGAGGTTGCTGGAACTCTCCTTCATGCTCGAGGGAAGTTCCCGCGTACTCGCGGCCTCAGCTAGGTCACGGAAAAATTTTCAGCATGTTGAAAGATGTAGGATTTAACGAGTCTTCAAAATGGCAGGCAGAGACTAGTGGGGTGCTGCAAGGCTCGATGCTGGGACCCCAGTTGTAACATCTCCAAATTTGTAGATTCCACTAAGCTGGGTGGCAATTGAGCTGTGACGAGGATGCTATGAGGCTGCAGGGTGACTTTGATAGGTTGGGTGAATGGGCAGAAGCATGGCAGATGCAGTATAATGTGGTTAAATGTGAGGTTATCCACTTTGGTGGCAAGAACAGGAAAGCAGATTATTATCTGAATGGTGGAAAAGAACTGCAGATGCTGGTTTAAATTGAAGGTAGACACAAAATGCTGGAGTAACTCAGTGGGACAGGCAGCATGTCTGGAGAGAAGGAATGGGTGATGTTTCGGGCCGAGACCCTTCTTCATGATGAATGGTGTCAGATTAGGAAAAGGGGAGGTGCAATAGACCTGGGTGTCCTTGTACATCAGTCACTGAAAGTAAGCATGCAGGTACAGGAGGCAGTGAAGAAAGCTAATGGCATGTTGACCTTCATATCGAGAGGATTTGAGTTTAGAGCAAGGAGGTCCTACTGCAGTTGTACATGGTCCTGGTGAGACCGCACCTGGAGTATTGTGTGCAATTTTGCTCTTCTAATTTGAGGAAGGACATGATTGCTATTGAGGGAGTGCAGCGTAGGTTCACCAGGTTAATTCCCAATGTGGCGGAACTGACATATGATGAAAGAATGGGTCGACGGCTTGTATTCACTGGAATTTAGAAGGATGAGAGGATATCTTATAGAAACATATACAATTCTTAAAGGATTGAACTAGATGCAGGAAAAATGTTCTTGGTGTTGGGGGAGTCCAGAACCACAGTTTAAGAATAAGGGGTAGGCCATTTAGGACTGAGACGAGGAAAAGCTTTTTCACTCAGAGAGTTGTGAATCTGTGGAATTCAGTGGAGGCCAATTCACTGTATGTTTTCAAGAGAGTTAGATTTAGCTCTTGGGGCTAACGGAATCAAGGGATATGGGGAGAAAGCAGGAACAGGGTGGTGATTTTAGATGATCAGCCATGATCATATTGAATGGCGGTGCTGGCTGGAAGGGCCGAATGGCCTAATCCTGCTCCTATTGTTCTGTTTCTATGTTTCGTACATCTCCACTTCCCCGTCCCAAGGAGTGACCTCTGATTCCATTCCCCCCCCCCCCCCCCCCCCCCCCCACCCGCGGCCATCATCAGCTTCAGAACCCTCAGTTCATCATTACTGTCTCATTACCCCATTGTGGACATTTGTCTCCGGAACTGATGTTCTACAAGAAAGACACAAAATGCTGCAGTAACTCAGCGGGACAGGCAGCATCTCTGGAGAGAAGGAATGGGTGACGTTTCGGGTCTAGACCCTTCTTCAGACTGCTACAATGCTGAGAACTATATTCTGCACTGAAAGTGGCGCAGCTGTAGAGTTACTGCCTCACAGCGCCAGAGAACTGGGTTCGATCCTGACCTCGGGTGCTGTCTCTGTGGAGCCTGCACGTTTTCCCTGAGACCATGTGGGTTTTCTCTGGGTGTTTTGGTTTCCACCCACATCCCAAAGAGGAGGTTGGAAGGTTCTGTCCCCAGTGTGTCGGATAGTGCTAGTGTAGGGGATGAACGCTGGTTGGCGTCGACTGTGTGGGCCGGGGGATGCTTCCTGGGATCCAGGGATATTCAATATTCAGGAGGGATAGACAGAAAGGAAAAGGAGGTGGGGTGGTGTTGCTGGTTAGAGAGGAGATTAACGCAATAGAAAGGAAGGACATTAGCTTGGAGTATGTGGAATCAATATGGGTAGAGCTGAGAAACACTAAGGGGCAGAAAACGATAGTGGGAGTTGTGTACAGGCCACTTAACAGTAGTAGTGGAGTTGGGGATGGCATCATACAGGAAATTAAAAATGCGTGCAACAAAGGTAAAATAATTATAATGGGGGACTTCAATCTACATATAGATTGGGTGAATCAAATTGGCAGGGGTGCTGAGGAAGAGGATTTCTTGGAATGTATGCGGGATAGTTTTCTAAACCAACATGTAGAGGAACCACCGAGAGAGCAGGCTATTCTAGACTGGGTATTGAGTAATGAGGAAGGGTTAGTTAGTAGTCTTGTGTGTGGCCCCTTGGGCAAGAGTGACCATAATATGGTTGAGTTCTTCATTAGGATGGAGAGTGACATTGTTAATACAGAAACAAGGGTTCTGAACTTAAAGAAAGGTAACTTTGAGGGTATGAGACGTGAATTGGCCAAGATAGACTGGCAATTGATTCTCAAAGTGTTGACGATGGATATGCAATGGAAGGTATTTAAAGACTGCATGGATGAACTACAACAATTGTTCATCCCAGTTTGGCAAAAGAATAAATCAGGGAAGGTAGTGCATCCGTGGATAACAAGGGAAATCAGGGATAGTAGCAAAACAAAAGATGAAGCGTACAAATTAGCCAGAAAAAGCAGCCTAAAAGAGGACTGGGAGAAATTCAGAGTCCAGCAGAGGAGGACAAAGGGCTTAATTAGGAAAGGGAAAAGATTATGAAAGAAAACTGGCAGGGAACATAAAAACTGACTGCAAAAGTTTTTATAGATATGTGAAGAGAAAAAGATTAGTTAAAACAAATGTAGGTCCCTTGCAGTCAGAAACAGGTGAATTGATCATGGGGAACAAGGATATGGCAGACCAATTGAATAACTACTTTGGTTCTGTCTTCACTGAGGAAGACATAAATAATCTGCCGGAAATAGCAGGGGATCCGGGGTCAAATGAGATGGAGGAACTGAGTGAAATCCAGGTTAGCCGGGAAGTGGTATTAGGTAAATTGAATGGATTAAAGGCCGATAAATCCCCAGGGCCAGATAGGCTGCATCCCAGAGTATCTAAGGAAGTAGCCCCAGAAATATTGGATGCATTAGTGATAATTTTTCAAAACTCTTTATGATTCTGGAGTAGTTCCTGAGGACTGGAGGGTAGCTAATGTAACCCCACTTATTAAAAAGGGAGGGAGAGAGAAAACGGGGAATTACAGACCAGTTAGTCTAACACCAGAGTCAGTGCTAGAGTCAGTTATTAAAGATGGGATAGCAGCGCATTTGGAAAGTGGTGAAATCATTGGACAAAGTCAGCATGGATTTATGAAAGGTAAATCATGTCTGACGAATCTTATAGAATTTTTTATGGATGTAACGTAGAGTGGATAAGGGAGAACCAGTGGATGTGCTATATCTGGACTTTCAGAAGGCTTTCGACAAGGTCCCACATAAGAGATTAGTATGCAAACGGTATTGGGGGTTCAGTATTGATGGGGATAGAGTGGCTGGCAAACAGGAAGCAAAGAGTGGGAGTAAACGGGTCCTTTTCAGAATGGCAGGCAGTGACTAGTGGGGTACCGCAAGGCACAGTGCTGGGACCTCAGCTATTTACAATATATATTAATGATCTGGATGAGGGAATTAAATGCAACATCTCCAAGTTTGCGGATGACACGAAGCTGGGGGGCAGTGTTAGCTGTGAGGAGGTGCTAGGAGGCTGCAAGGTGACTTGGATAGGATGGGTGAGTGGGCAAATGCATGGCAGATGCAGTATAACGTGGATAAATGTGAGGTTATCCACTTTGGTGGCAAAAACAGGAGAGTAGACTATTATCTGAATGGTGGCCGATTAGGAAAAGGGGAGATGCAACGAGACCTGAGTGTCATGGTATACCAGTCATTGAAAGTAGGCATGCAGGTGCAGCAGGCAGTGAAGAAAGCAAATGGTATGTTAGCATTCATAGCAAAAGGATTTGAGTATAACAGCAGGGAGGTTCTACTGCAGTTGTACAGGGTCTTGGTGAGACCACACCTGGAGTATTGCGTACAGTTTTGATCTCCAAATCTGAGGAAAGACATTCTTGCCATAGAGGGAGTACAGAGAAGGTTCACCAGACTGATTCCTGGGATGTCAGGACTTTCATATGAAGAAAGACTGGATAGACTCGCCTTGTACTCACTCGCTAGAATTTAGAAGATTGAGGGGGGATCTTACAGAAACACATAAAATTCTTAAGGGGTTGGACAGGCTAGATGCAGGAAGATTGTTCCCAATGTTGGGGAAGTCCAGAACAAGGGGTCACAGTTTAAGGATAAGGGGGAAATCTTTTAGGACCGAGATGAGAAAAACATTTTTCACACAGTGAGTGGTGAATCTGTGGAACTCTCTGCCAGTTCATTGGCTATATTTAAGAGGGAGTTAGATGTGGCCCTTGTGGTTAAGGGATCGGGGGTATGGAGAGAAGGCAGGTACAGGATAACGAGCTGGATGATCAGCCATGATCATATTGAATGGCGGTGCTGGCTCGAAGGGCACCCTCCTGCACCTATTTTCTATGTTTCCTGGCTGTATCTCTAAACAGTGTATCTTCCCTTTTGCTCATCCTATACATATATATCTTTGTACAGTATGGTATCAACTAATCTGATCGGATTGCATGCACAACAAAGCTTTGCACTGTACCTCAATGCAAACCTTGCCCCGCCATATATGGTGCCAGCAGTATGGTATCAACTAATCGATCGGATTGCATGCACAACAAAGCTTTGCACTGTACCTCAATGCAAACCTTGCCCCGCCATAAAGTGCCAGCAGTAATGTTTCTGGGCGAGGGTGACAGTGCCGTCCCCACTGACAGAGGAACGTCTCCCCCCCCCCCCCCCCCCCCCCCGAACAACCTCGATGTTGTCTTGGATTCAACCACAATTAACGGATTCCATGTTCAATGTTTGTAAACTATTTTATTTCATGTAAATGACAAGAATCAGTTGCAAATGTTGATTTTGTTGTTCCACTTAACCCTGATTAGTAAAATTCAACTGTATCACAAAATCCTGTCACATCTCTCTGCTGCCCCACCACCCACTCTGCTGGTTAATCATTTGTCCAACAGGGCTTCCCTCTCCTCCTCTCCCTGGTCCCCTCATGATTTTCCAAGGACTTTGCCGATCGCATCTCAGTGTAGGATGCAGGTCAGGCCCACAGGTCCGTTTCTCCCTCTCCTCTCCTCTCCTCTTCTCTCCAGGGACTCAGTTCCCAAGGTCCCAAGGCCGAAGGCCAACTCTGCCCTTCACCACGCTGCCCAAACCCAGGGCAGAACTCGCAGCCAGCACTAACACAAATACAAGCATTCCTTTGGAAAACGATTGTCCTTTAAAAACTGGAACTTTCCACGACGGATGGTGAAACTTTGACCTTTTCAGGCTCTGGTGCCAGCAGGTCTGTCACTGTGGTCAATGGGGGTAGTGTCAGGGACTGGGGCAGGAGGCACACAGGGAGGGAGGGAGGGAGAGAGAATCTGAGGGAGGGTGTGGGCTTGGGAGAGAGGAGGTGTGGAGGAGAGAGGGGGTGTGGGGGAAGGAGGGAGGGGGTGTGGGGGAGAGAGGGGGTGTGGGGGGAGAGAGGGGGTGTGGGGGGGAGAGGGGGTGTGTGGGAAGGAGGGAGGGTGTAGGGGAGGGAGGTAGGGAGGGGGGTGTGGGGATGGGAGAGAGGGTGGTTGTGGAGGAGGGAGGGAGGGAGGGAGGGGGTGTGGGGGGAAGGGCCGGGATTGAGGGGTACCTGCCAGTGGGGTTTGCTGGATTGCCCCTCACGATACCGACACACAGGAAGAGCTGCTCACGGTGGTTATAAACGACAGCCAGCCAGACGGGCCGCAGGAGCAGTCTGATTGTGGGTGAAGTGGTTGAGGGTGGCGATGGGCTGTCCCGCGCTCAGGCCACGGCCAGCAGTCTCTCCACTGCTACGAGGCTTTCCCCAGCTCAATCTTCCTCTGAATCGCCCGGGCAGAGTAGTAGATCAACGAGTCGATCAAGCTTGCCACTGCAAGAGAGGCAGAGTTACAAGCCTGGCATCAGTGGTGCGGGGGGGGGGGGGGGGGGGGGCAGGGGGGGGGGGGCAAGGGGGGCGTGGGGGGCAGGCGAAGGGGGGGGGGGTGTGGAGCGGGGGGGGGGGGGGGTGGGGTGGGTGCAGGTGGGCAGGGGGGTGTGGGTTGGGGGGGGGGGGTGTGGGGCAGGGAGGGTGTGTGAGTGGCGAGGGATGTCGGGCAGGGGCGTAGGTTGGGTATGGGGGTGGTGGGGCAGGGGGGGGTGGGGCAGATGAGCGGGGGGTGTGGGGCGGGGGAGGTATTGGGCGAGAAGGTGTAGTTGGGGCAGGGGGGGGGGTGGGGGCAGGGGGAGTGGGGGGCATGGGGGGTGTGGGGCAGCGGGGGGGGGGGGGGGGGGGGGTGTGGGGCGGGGGTTGTGGGGCAGGGGGGTCTGCGCTCCTTGATACCTCTGCACTACAACATTCCCCAGACCCCTACCGTTCACTTTGAAGTTCCTATCCTGGTTCGACTTCCCAAAATGCAGCTCACACCTCCAAGACTGCAAGGAATTGTAGTGAAATGTGGCTGCAGCCCAGACGGTCACACAAACCAACCTCCCGGCCATTGACTGCATCTACCTTTCACGCTGCCTCGGCAAGGTCAGCAGCATAATCAAGGACCGGTCGCATCCCGGCTTCTCCCTCTTCTCCCATCGGGCAAAAGGTATAGAAGTGTGAAAACGCAAACTCCGTTGGATCCTGCTGTAACTTTTGCTAATCATCCATGCTAACTACAATACCACCCACTTTAGTGTCATCTGCAAAATTACCAATCATTTATTATACATTCTCATCCTTGCTACAAAGCAGCAACGGGCCTCCAGTCCAGCACTGATTCCGGAGACACTTGACTCGTCAGGGGCCTCCAGTCCAAAATGCAACCTTCCCCCACCACCCCCTCGCTCCTTACATGAAGCCAAGTCTCTATCCAGTCGGCTCGCTCTCCCTGGATCCCATGCAATCTAAACTTCCAGAGTAGCCTACCATGTGGAACCTTATCAACGGTCTTGCTGAGGTTCATATATATATAACATCTACCGCTTTGCCCTCGACAACTAAACTCAAACTCAACCTTTTTGGTTACTTTTTCCAAAAACTCAAGACTGTAAGACACGATCTCCCATGGACAAAACATGTTGACTATCCCTCATCAACCCATGTCTATATCTTATATCTGAGAATTCTCTCTAGTAACTTGCCTACCACAGGTGATCGGCTCACTGATCTATAGTTCCCAGGCTTTTCCTTGCAGCCTCTTAAATAGAAGCACAACATAAGCCACCTCCAGTGGCCGCCAACATTAGCATCTCAGCCGTGTCTAATGATGATTCATATCTCAGCCAGAGTCCCTCCAGCTTCCCACAGTGACCTTGGATGTACCTGGTCAGGCCCGGGAGATCTCCCCCTTCATACACCCGATACCCAGCACTTCCCCACCCGCGGTACAGACTGTTCTGGGCCTGCGCTGCAACAGTGCAGGGTCTTAACTTCTTTACGCAGAGAGTGGTGGTGGTGTGGAATGAGCTCCCAGTGGAAGTGGTGGAGGCAGGTTCATTGGTATCATTTAAAAATAAATTGGATAGGCATATGGATGAGAAGGGAATGGAGGGTTATGGTACGAGTGCAGGCAGATGGGACTAAGGGGAAAACAATTTGTTCGGCATGGACTTGTAGGGCCGAGATGGCCTGTTTCCGTGCTGTAATTGTTATATGGTTATATGGTTATATGGTTAGTGCAGCTGTCCAGAACGCTGCATGTGACCCGGAGACTATAAAGCTCAGTCCTGGATGGGCTCCAGCGCAGGCGGGCAATGCACGGACTGGAAATGCATCAGCGGAACAGCAGCCTACCTGTGAACACCCCTCCGATAATGGCACAGACCCCGGTCAGAAAGTGCGTGAATGATCTGTAACACAGGCCCTAGCAAAGGTCAGAGCGGCAGATGTCCCCACACACACACACACACACACACGTACACACACACACACGTACACACACACACATACACACACACACGTACACGCACACACACACACATGTACACACACACACACACACATACACACACACACACGTATACACACACACACGTAGACACACGCAGTCAGAGCGGCAGATGGTCCCCACACACACACAGGCGCGTATACACATACAGTGAGTGGCAGCCAGCCATGATGGTTCCCACACATACATGTACACACACGCGTACAGACACACACACGTACACAGACACACACATATACACACACAGAGTCAGCCAGCTCTGATGGTCCTCACGCCTACAGACACACACATAGAGTCAGACACGTACACACAGCCGCGACAGGCCAGCCCAGCTGCTCCCCACACATACACACACATGCACAAACAGACCCGTCAAACCTAGTGGCGGCACCGAGCTCCCACACCCCCGCGCTGCCTGCTCGATCCCTGTGCCCCCCCTCCACCCAGCCCCCGTGTGCCCCCCCCTCCCCCCAGCCACACACGTGTGCCCCCCCCCCCCCAGCCACACCCCCCCCCTCCCCCCCACCCGTGTGCCCCCCTCCCCCCAGCCACACACCTGTGCTTCTCTGTGAACTTGACCATCATGGGTGAGCGCTCGTACAGCACGAAGACCCCCGGCAGCCCCTGGTCCCCAATCAGCCCGTTGGCCACCTTCTCGTGCCGCGTCACCGAGAACTGGTTGGTCCTCACCATCTGGGGAGAGGGGGCATCAGTGACCGGTGCCCAGCGCCGCCCCACCCCCGACACACAGCTCCAGCCTCCCGAGGCTGGGCTGACCCTCCGTGCCAACCCAAGCCAGCCGCTCATTCCAGTCACTGGTCACCGACAGCTGCCACACAGGGGGGGGGTGGGGTGACACGCGGCAGGGTTGCCCACACAGGGCAGGGTACAGGCACAGAACTGTGCAGCACGCAAACAGGTCCTTCCACCCAACTCATCCATTCTGACCAACTTGCCTAAGCAAGCGGCACTGAGGGAGGGCCGCACTGTGGGAGGGGCGGTGAGGGAGGATCGGTGAGGGAGGAGCAGTGAGGGGGGGCGGTCGGTGAGGGGGGGCAGTCGGTGAGGGGGGGGGGGGCGGTGAGGGAGGGAGGGGGGGCGGTCGGGGAGGGGGGGCGGTGAGGGGGGGGCGATGAGGGGGGAGTGGTGAGGGAGGGGCGGTGAGGGGGGGGGCGGTGAGGGGGGGGGGGGCGGTAAGGGAGGGGCGGGTGAGGGAGTGCCGCGCTGTAGGAGGGTGGTACTGAGGGAAGAGCCATGCTGTAGTGGTACAGGTGCACAACCTTTTATCCGAAGATCCAAAAATAAATAACGAAAAGCTCCGAATAGCGACATTTTTTAGGTCCTTGAAGAAAGGTCCTTGAAGGCGTTCACCGAGGGCGGCCCGCAGAGGTGACATCGGAACCTCCGGTCGGTCCTCGAAGAAAGGGGAACTAAATCCCCATTCATAAAAAAGAAGGTGAGGGTATATTGCGCGGGAGGGTTAATAATTGACAATCTGCTGCTGCCTGCCCGCTGAGTTAAAAAGTTCCCACGGTAGACTCACGATACACACTGTATCGTGAGTCTTGCGTGGGAACTTTTTAACTCAGCGGGCAGGCAGCAGCAGATTGTCGCTACGTTCAGTTTCACCCCACATACACCCCTCTGCTCCCCGGCCATGTGTGTGACCCCCCCCCTCCCCCCCCCCCCCCCCCCCCTTGCCAACTGGCGCGGGGGCTTTACACTGTCTTCACGTTGGAGCCAGTGCCAGTCACCGGAGACGTCAGGACCAACGGGCACACCGGCCCCCAGGCCCACTGATTCACGGAGATCCCAGAGACCCACAGCCAGCAGCAGGACAACCCCGTTCCAACTCCAGAGGAACACGCTCCCCGTAGGGACAGAAGCTGATGGTGTGCAAGGTGCGTCTTGGTCTTGGGGTTGCGGATGAGGGGGCTGTGACGTCTCCGGCCACCCCCCTGTACAGGAGCTGAGACTGGGAACTGTGGGGTTGTTTGCAGTTGCAGAGGGAGGGGGCAAGGGCGGTACAGTTCCCAGTCTCAGCTCCATTCCAGGGGGTTGGCCGGAGACGTCAGGACCAACGGGACACCGACTGCAAGCCGGAGATCCCAGAGACTCACAGCCAGCAGCAACTCTAGCCCAGCCCCGCTCCAACTCCAGAAGAACCCGGGTTGCGGATGAGGGGGCGCAGCTCGGGCTGTGGGCGAACTGCCACTTGTCGCTGTAGCGGCCCATCGGGGAGCGGGTTCCTGTTGGTCCTGACGTCTCCTGGACAGGAGCTGAGAGACGTCAGGACCACCAGAAGCGCTCCCCGATTTACGGCGACAAGTGGCAGTTCGCCCACAGCCCGAGCTGCGCCCCCTCATCGGGACACCGACCCCCAGGCCCACTGCAAGCACGGAGATCCCAGAGACTCACAGCCAGCAACAACTCTAGCCCAGCCCCGCTCCAACTCCAGAGGAACCCGGGTTGCGGATGAGGGGGCGCTGCTCGGGCTGTGAGCGAACTGCCACTTGTCGCCGTAGCGGCCCATCGGGGAGCGGATTCCTCTGGAGTTGGAGGGACAGGGAGACACAGCGGCTTTTGAGAATGGTGGGCAATCACTTCCAAAGTTCTGCCCACACAGTCAGTACACCTCTCCTACACTTGTCTACCGCACTAAGGTCATCTCGCAGAGAATGATCCCAGCCTAACCCTCCCTATTCTCTCCTATTCTGCAAGAAAAAACTACACTGAAGACTCAAACGCGCGATCGAGTAACTGCCGGGATCGAGGCGCAAACTCGCGACCTTGCGGATATGAGCCGAGCACTCTACCACTGCGCCAGCCGTTAAAATCTACGCTAAAAATCTTCCATTCCGAAAGCCGAAAAATTCTGAATTACGAAAAGTGTCTGGTCCCAAGGCTTTCGGATAAAAGGTTGTGCACCTGTACTGAGGAAGAGAACATGGAACAAGTGAATCTGCCTCACCTCACCATCCAACTTCACGTAAATGGTGGGGACAATCTTCACAAAGTACTGGAACATCATGGAGGCTGGAAGAGAGATGGAGACAGATTAAGGTGCAGCTTGGGTGTGTTGATGATTTGCTTCTGAACCTAAACGAGCCATTTGGCCCCTCCAGCCTATCCCGCCGTTGACTGGATATGATGTGGGCCTCAGCCAATGGGGTCCACTCCTGCCTCAACTCCCCCATTCCGCGGTCATCTGATGGCCATGAACCATCACTGATTCACCCCACACCTTGCTGGACACGGACAAGCTGACAGGGAACTCCTCACTGTGCTGGGTGGACAGCCCTTGCCCAGAGCTGTGTCTCCCACTGAATCTCTTCACATCATCTAGTCATCACAAGAATGCGTTAAATCCGCAGTGTCCAGCACGTGGTTCCCAACAGGGAGTTATACACCAGTTAGCCTGACATCAGTGGTGGGGGAGATGCTGGAGTCCATTATAAAAGATGAAATAGCGGCACATTTGGTTAGCAGCAACAGGATCGGTCCGAGTCAGCATGGATTTACGAAGGGGAAATCATGCTTGACTAATCTTCTGGAATTTATTAAGGATGTTAAGGGGCTGTCCCACTGCGGCGACCTAATCCGCGAGTTCAGAAGAGTTTGTGCTCGACTCAAACTCGCAGCATGGTCGACACGTGGTCCGAGGATGTCCTATGAGGTTGCTGGAACTCTCCTTCATGCTCGAGGGAAGTTCCCGCGTACTCGCAGCCTCAGCTAGATCGCGGAAAAATTTTCAGCATATTGAAAAACTTTCCGCGAGTAACATTTTGTCAGCATGGTTCTTTTTGACTCACAGTGCAGTGGAGTGGGGTCGCTATTTAGTTACAGGCAATCGAGGGCAGCCGTAGGCAAGCTCCTTCGCAGACCGGGCATTTTAATTGGCTCATTGAAGTTTTCAGCACCAAGGAAAACTGAGGGAGAGCCAGTGGATGTAGTGTAGCTGGACTTTCACAAAGCCTTTGATACGATCCCACATAAGAGATTAGTGGGCTATTTTAGAGCACATGGTATTGAGGGTGGCATGGAATTGACATGGATAGAAAATTGGTTGGCAGACAGGAAACAAAGAGTAGGGATTAACTGGTCTCGTTCAAAATGGCAGGCAGTGACTGGTGGGGTACTGCAAGGCTTGGTGCTGGAACCGCAGCTATTTACAATATGCATTAATGATTTAGATGAAGGGATTAAGAGTAACATTAGCAAATTTGCAGATGACACAAAGCTGGGTGGCAGTGAACTGTGAGGAGGATGTTCTGAGGATGCAGGGTGACTTGGCCAGGTTGGGTGAGTGGGAAGATGCATGGCAGATGCAGTTTAATGTGGATAAATGTGAGGTTATCCACATTGGTGGCAAGAACAGGAAGTCAGATTATTATCTGAATGGTGTCATGTTAGGAAAATGGGAAGTACAACATGATCTGGGTGTCCTTGTACATCAGTCACTGAAAGTAAGCATACAGGTACATCAGGCAGTGAAGAAAGCTAATGGCATGTTGGTCTTCATAACAAGAGTTGAGTATAGGAGCAAAGAGGTCCTACAGATGTACAGGGCCCTAGTGAGACCAGACCTGGAGTATTGTGTGCCGTTTTGGTCTCCAAATTGAAGGAAGGACATTCTTGCTATTGAGGGAGTGCAGTGTAGGTTAATGAAGTTAATTCCCGGGATGGCGGGATTGTCATATGTTGAAAGAATGGAGCGACTGGGCTTGTATGCACTGGAATTTAGAAGATTGAGAAGGGATCTTATTGAAACATATAAGATTGTTGAGGGATTGGACAGGCTAGAGGCAGTCAATATCAAAGTCAATTTTATTTGTCACAGGAAACATGTTCCTGATGTTGGGGGAGTCCAGAACCTGGAGCCACATTTAAGGGGTAAGCAATTTAGAACAGAGGTGAGGAAAAACTTTTTCACCCAGAGAGTTGTGAATCTGTGGAATTCTCTGCCTCAGAGGGCAGTGGAGGCCAATTCTCTGGATGCTTTCATGAGAGTTAGATAGAGCTCTTAAAGATAGCAGAGTCAGGGGGGATGGGGCACTGATTGTGGATGATCAGCCATGGTCACAGTGAATGGCGGTGCTGGCTCGACGGGCCGAATGGCCTCCTCCTGCACCTGTTGTCCAGTGAGCGGCCGCTCTCTGCCTGGCGCATGCGCGCACAGCCGGGTCACGTGCCGCCCGCATGACGTCACGGGGTAAGATGGCGGCCTGGTGATCCGGGATACGGGGCCGCGGTGAGTGGGGATGGGGACGTGGGGACACGGGGACGTGGGGGCTCGGGGGCCGGGGCTCGGGGAGCGGGGACACGGGGACTCGGGGAGGGGGGGAGCGGGGACACGGGGGGGCCGGGGCTCGGGGAGCGGGGACACGGGGACACGGGGACACGGGGAGGGGGAGCGGGGACACGGGGGGGCCGGGGCTCGGGGAGGGGGAGGCGGGGGGGCTCGGGGACGTGGGGGGGGGGGGGGGGGCGGGGAGGGGGAGCGGGGGGGCCGGGCGGGCTGCGCTGTCCCGGGTCAGGGGGATCAGTTGGGGGGGGGGGGGGGGGAAATTGGGAGCACAATTTAGTGCAAGGATTGCGGGGAAGGATTAGGGGGGGAGGGGGAGTTGGACTTTGCGCATTGGGAGAGGGTTGATACCAGGGAGCAGCGAGTCAGGCCTGGTGTCCCTGTGTGGGGGTGGGGAGCTGCTGCTGGCACCAATAACCATCTGCCCTCTCCTAGATGCCAGTCACTGTGGGATCGTACGGACAATCACAGCCCAACTGTTTCGACAGGGTTAAGATGGGCTTCATGATGGGCTGTGCGGTTGGCATGGCAGCTGGAGCCTTGTTCGGCAGCTTCTCCTGCCTCCGGTCAGTACAGCGCTGGCGTGAGTCTCATTGGCCTTGTCCCCTATGCCCTAGTTGTAGGTGCTGGGACCCAAGGCCACATTCTCCAGCTCTAGCACATCCTCATCGCACCTCCCCGCCACCCCTCCCACGCTGGTCCAGGATCCTGCCCTCGTCCCCACGACCCTGCTGCTGGTGGTAACTGCAGCCGACAGCCATCTCTACGTGAAGGATATAATGCTGAGGATTTATCTGGTCCGATCACATTTGGAATATTGTGACCAGTTTTGGGCCCATATCTGGAGAGATGTGCTGGCGCTGGAGAGGGCCAGAGGAGGTTTATAAGAATGATCCCGTGATGATTGGGTTAACATATGATTAGTTTTGACGGCTCTGGGCCTGCACTCACTGGAGTTTAGAAGAATAAGGGGGGTGCTCATTGAAATATACTGATTAGTGAAAGACGTGGATAGAGTGCATGTGGAGAGGACGGGGCAAGTGAGAGAAGAACTGCTGTAGATGTGCATTGGGTGAAGGAGCCAAGCCGGGCGTCTGCAGTAACTCACTACCGTCAGTGTGGGGCTTAGCTCCAAAACTACTGGAGCTCCCCGACGGGGGATTTGCTCAGGGTGCCCATTTTAAGGCACCCATAGCATAGATAGATCTGCCCCCACAGCAGGAGGATCAAAAACAAGAGGGCCTCCATTTAAGGTGACAGGAAGGACTTTTAAAGGGAATCTGGGGTAATTGTTTTCTTGCAGATCAGTTGATATCTGGAATGCGCTGCCAGAGGTGGTGGAGTCAGATGGAACCAGTGTTTCAGAGGCATTTCGACAAGCACTTGAATAGCAAGGTTTAGTGGTAGACCTAATAAGGGAATAGTGTAGATGCACATGGACGTGGTGGGCTGAAGGGCGTGCTTCTGTTGCACCAGTCGCTGTAGGCATGTCAGTCCCTCTGTGGAGACTGGTCTTCCACCAGAGTGGGCCTCACGGCTAGCCCCGCGTGACATTACCGATGCCCTGGCCTCCCCAGTGGCTACCAGTGAGAGTGGCCATAACTGCAACACTATGTCCCACTGTTGCATTCCCTGCATCGCTGTGCCCAGTGGCAATGCAGTCAGAGCTACAGCTGCACACCTCCCGACCTCGGGCGCTTCCTGTGTGGAGTTTGCACGTTCCCGTGACCACATGGGCTTCTTCCCACACACATAGTTTGGCCAGCAGCTAATGGGGGCGAGTGGTGAGGGACCTGGGTGTCTTTGGGCACCGAGGGCGAGTAGGTTACTGGCAGATGGGGCTTGTGTAGGACTGGGTGGGCCGAATGGTGAGATTACACATAAACCAAAGTGGGCCGAGTCTATTAAGACATTGGTGTGCAGGTTACTGGGAGCTAGGTTGTGGAGTTGGGCTAGCACGGGCTGGGTGGGCCGGGTGGGCCCTGTGTAACGTGCTGTGCTTGGTCCTAGGCTGCTTGGCCACGAGCTGCTAGAGGGGAGTGTGTGGTCGGGCTAGCACGGGCTTGGTGGGCCGATTGATGGCTGGTGGTGTCTAATGCACTGTGCTTGGTCCTAGGCTGGGGCTGCGGGGCCGCGAGCTGCTGGGAGGGGTCGGGAAGACCATGATGCAGAGCGGAGGCACCTTCGGCACCTTCATGGCGATCGGAATGGGCATCAGATGCTGACAGCCGGCACCAGGATCAAGGCCCAGCCTCGCTGCCCGACTGACATTACACTGAGAATAATGGGAGAATAAAGATTATTTGCTATTGTATCGGGTTGAGAAAGTTATTGTGTCTGACTGGAGGGCCTGTCACTGATCTATTACTGATGTAGCACATGGCGGCAGCAACGTGTGTTCACTGGCGTCCACTGCACATGAGATGATGGAGGATCACAGCAGTGTCCCGAGGAATCACCCACGGGTGGCATCATTACCCATGTGGGGAGGAACGGGTGCTGTGGAGTTCAGTGGTGGGGTAGATGCTGATCCCTAGCCATGCCCCAGCAACAGGGGGCTGGGGTTAAACCTGTTCCTTTTGCTACTCATATTAACACTGACCCTCTGGTCTTGGCCTGAAAGCTACACACCATTGCCCTCTCCAGTTCCCCGCTGATCTGCCTACCTTGTTGAGCCGTGATGTTGCTTCCATCGAGAGGGTTGACTATCCCTGGGTAGTCACTGCCAAAGGAGAGGTGCCTGATGTAGTGGGACATGTTTATCTGGGGGAGAGAGTGCAGACCACATTACTCCCCAAACAGCTCACAGCGGGAAGCCGGCCCTTCAGAAGGGAATGTGAACAAGCTCAGGGGCTGGTTCACACCTGGAGTTCCACATCTGCACCAGTGGCAGCTGTGCCCGCAGACTCCTTAACGTGAAACATTGGCAGATGTGAACAGATTGAACAGCAGAGGCAGTGTGAGGCGGCAAGAGATGGGGTGGCGATGATGCTGGGAGGAGCCAGGGGTTGTCGGTGAGACGAGCCTGGTGTCGTCATAGAGTGACGAGGTGAATGTGTGGGTGGGATACAGAGTGCAGTGCTGTACCTCCACCCCTCCTGACATCACCCCTACGGCCCAGCTACATGTACAGCTCATATGCAGGAAGGTGATGCAGATGGTAGCTGAAGTGAAAGGAATGAAGACTCGAGTGTCTGAAGAAGGGTCTCCACCCGAAACTTCACCCGTTCCTTCTCTCCAGAGATGCTGCCTGTCTAGCTGAATTACTCCAGCATTCGGTATATAGCTCCCTCCCTTATGGAAGCCTTGGTCACTGGAAGACGTTATTTGGAGTTACTGCTCTAAATGCCTCAGTTCGATCATCTCGGTGATGATACCCAGCACTGGGCCCTGGCTTCACAATACTGCCCTGGTCTTCCCCAGGAGGCTGCTCCACACTCACACCACGTGAAGGCAGGCAGGCAGACTGCGAGATTACTCCAGGTGGAACGCTTCCCATTTCACTCAGCACTATCAAGCAAGTTATGTGACTAATTTGGGAGTTTTGTTGGAGATACAGCATGGAAGCAGATCCTTGAGCCCACCAAGTCCATCAATCACCCACTCACATTAGTTGCTAATCCCACTCTCTCCTCCACACAATGGGAGCAATTTCACAAATGCCAATTGACCTAGAAACCCGCATGGATGTGGGTGGAAACCGGAGCACCCGGAAGAGACCCACGTAATCACCATTCAACAAATATTACACAGATGGAAGCTGTGAATTTTACCTACATTGTCCAATCCAAATGTTTGCAGGTCATGAACTGGGAGAGAGAAATGGGAGAAAAAAGATTGAATTAGAAACAGTAGTGGAGGCTGACAACAATGAAATATGAAACAAGCGGCAGAAACACCAGGGGACTGGGTCAGTGTGCTGGGCCACGGGGAATGACACGCAGGGTGGGACCGGCTCCTGTCTCGCGGCTCCAGGCCTTGGAGCAATAATCCAATCAACACCTGATTATTTGACAATATCCATTGCTTGCTTATTCAAGTCATGGATCTTTACTGATATCACCCAACTTGTCCCAATGACGGGGTGGGGTCCAGACATTGGGAGGTGGTCCCTAGGGCAGGGGAAGGGGGGGTGGAGTGGTCTCTGTGGGTGGGGTGTTGGGGGGTCCCTGGGGAAGGGAGCCAGTCCCTGTGGGGGGGAGCATTTTGCATTTACTTCTCACTCAGGATAATTACTGTACATGAGTGATCTGGTTAATATTGCAGGCACAATACATGTACGACATATCAATTAGTATTTGTTAATAACTCTTTCCATGCACACACATTGCTGAAGGTTGTGAAAGCACAGGCAGATCTGTTGTGCCGGGAGTTATGGACCGTCTCGGATTGTCCGGCCCTGGGATCAACCAATACAGATTGCAGACTGGAGGAGACAGGTCTGTGCTGGAGGGAATGGCTAGGCCTGGGCTGGATGTGACGGGTTTGGGGCCGAGTCTACAATTAGTGGTGCGGTGAATGGCCTGTTCCATCACAGAGAGGCCCACCCACACAGTCTGTCACCATATAGCCAGTGGGCCTTTCACTCTGCTGGGGACACTGGCTGTGTGTGGCAGCATTATCCGTATTCAGAGAATATGTAGAACACTCACACGTCACCATTAGAACAGTGCAGCACAGGAACAGGCTCTTTGGCTGAGCATGATGCCAATTCAACTCAACCCGTCTGTCTGCATGTGCTCCATTCCAGGCCTGTTCATGGTCTAAATGTCTCTTAAATGTTTTGTATCAACCTCCATCACCTCCCTAGGCAACACATTCCAGGCACCCACCACTCTTTGTGTAAACAGCTCACCATACAAATCTCCATTTAACGTTCCTCCTCCACCTTAAACCTATGCCCTGGGTATTTAGCATTTACCCAGGGAAAAACACAACTCACTCTGTCTTTGCGTCTCCTAGTTTTATGTATTTCTCACAAGTTGCCCCGTAATTGCTAACTATCCAGAGAAAGCAATCCAAGTTTGTCCAACCTCTCCTTATAACATCCTGTTGATTCGACACCCTCTCCGAAGCCTGCCCATCTTTCCTACACGGACCAGAACTCCATTTGTTCAAATTAAACAAACAATAAACCCAGGTCAGCCCTCGGGTGCAAGCCTAACCGTGGGTGTGTACGAGTTACAGAATCACTCAACTTGGGGAAGGGTTCTGGAAACCTCAAGGAAGCCACTGCACCACACTGCACTGGTGGTTAAAGACATAATTGTCATCATATATTGTATTAATACCCATCATATATTGTGACGACTGCAGTATTATATCGTGATAATTGCAGTAATATATTGTCATCATTCACTGAACACGGCACCTGCATCAGTGAGAGCTTCACCCACGGTAGGGCAGCCCAATGTTGGTGACGAGCACTGGGTCCACAGCATGTCCGCCCTTTACAGTGGGCTGCAGCCCAGACCTCCGCAGACATATATATATGGTCAGTGTTTGTCGGCACCGGGCCTGGACTGGCTGGAGTTTAGAAGGATGAGGGGACCATGAGGGGAAATGAAACTTACCGAACAGTGAAAGAGTGGATGTGGAGAGGATGTTTCCATTAGTGAGAGTCTTGGATCAGAGGTCATTAAAGGACGTTCCTTTAGGAAGGAGATGAGGAGGAATTTCTTTAGTCAGAGGGTGGTGAATCTGTGCTATTCATTGCTGCAGACGGCTGTGGAGGCCAAGTTCATGGATATTTTTCAGGCATAGACAGATACATTCTTGATTAGTACAGATGTCAGGAGTTATGGGGATAAGTATGGCGTGGGAGGGAAAAATAGATCTGCCATAATTGAATGGGAGGCTTGATGGGTCGAATGGCCTAATTCTGCTCCTATCTCTTATGATTCCCCACCCCCCTCCGCCAGACAGACACCTGGCTCCCAGACACCCAGCATAATCACTAATGTAGCTGCAGGAGTTTCTCTGTTCCCTGGCACTATATTAAGATGCATCTCACACTCACTGTTCACTGAATTTCCATCACGCTGCTGCACAGATCCATGTTATAACACACTGGTTAACACACAGCATGGACAGGGAGCAGAGCAAGCAGGTTTAGTGAAGGAGCGTTTCACAGGCATTCCAGCAAATGAATTTTCACAAGATGTGGAGAATTATTAAAGGCTTGCAGAAGTGAGCAGAATCCAGAATTAGTCACTTACTCTCAACAGCATGTACTGCAAAGGAGAAAAGAAACAATTTTTAAAAGTGGAAAAGCACCTTAGAGCAAACAAGCAGAAAACCCAGTGAATCTTAGAGAAGAGATACCTTCACACTCAAATAGAAGGTTGCAGAGCCCAGACCATCACCACAGCACCAGAGGCAGTGTGTGTGTGCGCGTGTGTGCGTGCGTGCGGTGTATGTGTGTGCGTGCGTGTGTGTATTCCAGACTGCTTCACCCCATTCCCCTCACCAGCCCTGTCCTTCCCTCTTCCCCCCAGTCAGGGGAACACAAGGAGGCCATTTACCCCGACCTCAGTAAGACCACTGATGATTTGTCTCCACATCCTCTCACCAATTCAGTCTTGAATATAGTCTTCAAATGAGCTTCTTAGGGAGGGAATTCCAGCGATTCACAGCCCCGAACGGCACCCCCCCCCCCCCCCCCCCCCATTCTAGAGCCATCCAGGAGCAGCATCAGGCTTGCATCACCTGTCGCTGGGCACCCGTCAGATAGCCACTCATTCTTTTACATTCTGAAGGCAGGCCGAGTGCTTCAACTACAATCCCAGGAATTAATCTGCCAAACCCATGCTGCACTCTCTCTGCCACAGAAGGGTAACAGGCCCTTCGTTCCACTGCGTCTATGCTGCCAATCACACCTATCTATACTAATCCCATTTGCCTGCATTAATTCTGTGTTCCTCTGTGCCCTCTCATTCACGTACCTGTCCAAATACCTCTTAAACATTGTCACTGTTCCTGCCTCCACCACGTCCTATGGCAGCTCGTTCCAGATACCAATGACAAGGTGTGAAAGCTAACCCCTGACTTCCTCTTTAAATCTCCTCTCTCTCGCTGCAAACTTTCACCCTCTTAATTTTAGACGCCCCTGCCTGGCCACCGACCCTGTCTGTGCCTCTCATCATTTTCTAGACCTCTAGCACTTCACCTCCCAGCCTCATTTGCTCCGAGCCTATTCAATCTCTGTTGATAACTCAAGCCCTCCATTCCCGGGAGCTCTCTCTCGTATATTCACATCCTCCCTGTGGCAAGGCAAACAGAACGGCACACAACTGCAGCCAAACCCAAGTATTACATAGAAACATAGAAAATAGGTGCAGGAGTAGGCCATTCGGCCTTTCGAGCCTGCACCGCCATTCAATATGATCAAGGCTGATCATCCAACTCAGCATCCCGTACCTGCCTTCTCTCCATACCCCCTGATCCCTTTAGCCACAAGGGCCACATCTAACTCCCTCTTAAATATAACCAATGAACTGGCCTCAACTACCTTCTGTGGCAGAGAGTTCCAGAGATTCACACTCTCTGTGTGAAAAACGTTTTTCTCATCTCGGTCCTAAAGGATTTCCCCTCTATCCTTAAGCTGTGACCCCTTGTACTGGACTTCCCCAACATCGGGACCAATTTTCCTGCATCTAGCCTGTCCAACCCCTTAAGAATTTTGTAAGTTTCTATAAGATCCCCCCTCAATCTCCTAAATTCTAGCGAGTACAAGCTGAGGCTATCCAGTCTTTCTTCATATGAAAGTCCTGACATCCCAGGAATCAGTATGGTGAACCTTCTCTGCACTCCCTCTATGGCAATAATGTCCTTCCTCAGATTTGGAGACCAAAACTGTACGCAATACTCCAGGTGTGGTCTCACCAAGACCCTGTACAACTGCAGTAGGACCTCCCTGCTTCTATACTCAAATCCTTTTGCTATGAATGCTAACATACCATTCGCTTTCTTCACTGCCTGCTGCACCTGCATGCCTACTTTCAATGACCTCACATTTATCCACATTATACTGCATCTGCCATGCATTTGCCCACTCACCCAGCCTATCCAAGTCACCTTGCAGCCTCCTAGCATTCTCCTCACAGTTAACACTGCCCCCCAGCTTAGTGTTTCACCCGCAAACTTGGAGATGTTGCATTCAATTCCCTCGTCCAAATCATTAATATATATTGTAAATAGCTGGGGTCCCAGCACTGAGCCTTGCGGTACCCCACTAGTCACTGACTGCCATTCTGAAAAGTACCCGTTTACTCCTATTCTTTGCTTCCTGTTTGCCAGCCAGTTCTCTATCCACATCAATACTGAACCCCCAATACCGTGTGCTTTAAGTTTGTATACTAATCTCTTATGTGGGACCTTGTCGAAAGCCTTCTGAAAGTCCAGATATAACACATCCACTGGTTCTCCCCTATCCGCTCTACTAGTTACATCCTCGAAAAATTCTATGATTCGTCAGACATCAATTGGTCCGCCATGTCCTTGTTCCCCTTGATCAATTCACCTGTTTCAGACTGCAAGGGACCTACATTTGTTTTAACTAATCTCTTTCTCTTCACATATCTATAAAAACTTTTGCAGTCAGTTTTTATGTTTCCTGCCAGTTTTCTTTAATAATCTATTTTCCCTTTCCTAATTAAGCCCTTTTCATCTTGTGTTTTTTCATTATTTCATCTTGTGCTGCCTCATCAGTGGCTAGTGGAAGTCCAACTGCCCTGCACCAGCTTCTCCCCTCATCCCCTCTGTTCGTTACAGCCTCAAAAACCTTCATGTTCCTTTCATAAATCCAGTGTGAGTCTGCCTAATCCTACATCGCTCCATGAGCGCACCCTGCTGGCCAGGATGACCGTGGTTGACCGAGGGGGAGGGGGGTGAATGGACAGGCTGATCGTGGTGGGGCGAGGGGAAATGGCCAGGATGCGAGTGGGGGGGGGGGGGACTGTGTTTTCCTGGATGCTAATGATCATTGAGCTGCTGGCACCACACTCACCCCGGCTAATGGATGCTGTTGCACATTCTCTCGGCTCACGCAGTGTTGATGCTGAATGGTGTTGTGAAGCAGGCGGGCAGCTCCCCGCAGGCCTCCCAACCCTCTCAGTCCCTCGTGGCCACAGTATTCACGGTGGAGTTTCTAGACAATGGTGACCGCGGATGGTGATGGTGGAGGATGGCACCAGTGATGCCATTGAATGTCCGGGGTAAGGGGTTAGAACCTCTGCCCCTCCTCCAGCCCATTCTCCCCACCCCCTCACGCCCCACCTCCACCCTTCGTTCATAGCAAAAGGATTTCAGTATAGGAGCAGGGAGGTTCTACTGCAGTTGTACAGGGTCTTGGTGAGACCACACCTGGAATATTGCGTACAGTTTTGGTCTCCAAATCTGAGGAAAGACATTATTGCCATAGAGGGAGTGCAGAGTAGGTTCACCAGACTGATTCCTGGGATGTCAGGACTTTCATATGAAGAAAGACTGGATAGACTCGGCTTGTACTCGCTAGAATTTAGGAGATTGAAGGGGGATCTTATAGAAACTTACAAAATTCTTAAGGGGTTGGACAGGCTAGATGCAGGAAGATTGTTCCCGATGTTGGGGAAGTCCAGGACAAGGAGTCACAGCTTAAGGATAAAGAGGAAAATCCTTTAGGACCGAGATGAGAAAAACATTTTTCACACAGAGAGTGGTGAATCTCTGGAATACTCTGCCACAGAAGGTAGTTGAGGCCAGTTCATTGGCTGTATTTAAGAGGGAGTTAGATGTGGCCCTTGTGGCTAAGGGGATCAGGGGGTATGGAGAGAAGGCGGGTACGGGATACTGAGTTGGATGATCAGTCATGATCACATTGAATGGCGGTGCAGGCTCAAAGGGCCGAATGGCTCTACTCCTGCACCTATTTTCTATGTTCTATGTTTCGGGCCCGGCCTTCCTTCACCTCCCCCCCCCCCCCCCCCCATTCCACTTCACCCCATTCCCCCTGCCCCTTGTCTTCAGACTTCTCTAGATCAAATGCCACTGCCCCTGCCCTGCTGATCTACATCTCTCTCTGGGCTGAGGCAACTGTCCACCCTATCTACACTCCACCAGTCAAATTGTCATGCAAATCACTTATATACGTGGCATTCAACAAAGCTCCAGCACCCATGCCTGAGATACACCATTTTGTTTTATTTGTTCCTCGTTCTAGTTTAGGTAATAAAATAATGAAAAGAGTAAACTGAAGTAAAACTGTGATAATCTGGATTTCACTGGCAAGTTTACTGCTGTAAGCACAGGGTTTCTGACCAGAGGGCACTTGGCTGATGAAGAATGGTGGGGGTTTGCAGGGACCTGTGCACGGGTAAACCAGACTGAGCCCTAGTTTGGCAGTGGTGCCTGAGGGGAGAGGCAGCAGATGACACCTGCGCTGCCTGGTCTTTAGACAAACACAAGGTGATTTCAGGGCAGGATATGAGATTCTTACACAGCTCGACAGGGGAAGTGTCAGGGTGACATCACCCCGGACCAGTGGCCTATAGTGAGGGTCAGAGTCTCTCCACAAGGGTTTGGTTCTTTACAGTAAAGATTTCATCACACAGAGGGTAATAAAACTGTGGCAAACTGTCTGGGTGCAGTCAGTGAGTGTAATTAAGGCAAGGGTCAATTGCACTTTAGATATTCAGAAAATCTAAATAGAGACCAAGTGCAGGGAAGTGGCGGTGAAAGCTCAGCCGTGATCTTATAGAACAAGCACACGGGCCGAGTGGCCTTACCCTGCTGCCATTTCTTACACATTCAATGCTGGAAAGCTTGAATTACACAAATTTACAATAGTTGATGGAGCGTAGTTCATTTAGCCTCCTAACGTGTGATGTAGCAGAAATTGTTAAACTGGTCACTTGGAGTTTAATCCCATGAGCTGGTGATTGAGGATGGTTTTATGGTGACGGTGTTAATGTGCCCGCTGTTCTCATTCCGCCATTCCCTGCCGTATGGAAGCAGCCCCGACAGGCTACCCCAAGCAGCACAGTGTGCAGTGATGGACTGCAGGAGCACCAGCCTCCGCTACCTGCGGGGCTAATGGGCCTCACACAGCGACTGAGACCAGGCAGCTGGCCTGCGGCCGCACGCAGTGAGGATGGGACGGGATGGGGCAGTGTGGGGACGGACGCCCACAGGTCAGCCACCGCTCTCAACAGCCACTCGTCTTACCAGCGACACAATCATACCTCACACTTTACAACTGAAGATTGTGGGGCTCAGTTTTGGACATTTCCCCCTTGCCATTAATTTCACGTCCATTCTTGTAGAGCGCTGCTAGTGTAGTGGGACACTCCCGTGCAAGTAACTGTGGCACCCCCTGGCCGAGCATTGCCACATCCAAGCGTGAATGTTACCTGTTTTTAAATCACTCATAATCCCCCCCCGTGAAACTCTCCCTGCCCCATGGCCCGACGAGGTGTCTCGCCTACACTCCAGCATCACGGCCACCTGTGGGTGACACTTGTTCCATCACAGGAGCCCAGGCTTCTGGTGCCGAGGGGAACACTGTGCACCAATCCCACACGGCTCTGCACAACCGGTGTGACTGACAGTCTCCCCCTGGCCCCAACAACAGTCCATGACCCACCCCCAAACAATCTGATCATCCCCACCGCCCCCAACAGTCTGACCCATCTGGAACACGCTGTACCCACCCCCCTCACCCCACACCAGTCTGCCTGTCCCCACCCCTACAACTTCTTCCCATAGCTTTGTAATAATTTTCGACGTTGACCGTGTCGTCACTTCAGGCGAGGGACGGCCCCCCCCCCCGACACTGCCCACACAAACCCCGGCAGAATCCCATCCTCCTCCTTACCATGCACGTGTGACTGCTGAAAGCTTTTCCCCGGAGCAAAGTGGAAATTCCCAGCGACCTGATCAACAGAAGGGAAAAATAGGAATTTGTGATAGAAAGCAATGGATCCAACAATGGCCCCCGGCCCGATCACCTGGCCTAGTGACCAGCTAACCAGACCCAGTAACCAACAACTAACCAGACCCACTGCCCAAGCACTTCACCCAATGACTCAATGGGGTTAGGTTAGGTAAGGTGGAGGTGCAGCGAGACCTGGGTGTCCTTGTACTGAAAGTTGGCGTGAAGAAAGCTAATGGAATGTTGGCCTTCATAACAAGAGGATTTCAGTAGAGGAGTAAAGAGGTTCTTCTGCAGTTGTATAGGGCTCTGGTGAGACCACATCGGGAGTATTGCGTATAGTTTTGGTCTCCTAATTTGAGGAAGGACATCCTTGTGATTGAGGCAGTGCAGCGTAGGTTCACGAGATTGATCCCTGGGATGGCGGGACTGTCATATGAGGAAAGATTGAAAAGACTAGGCTTGTATTCACTTGAGTTTAGAAGGATGAGGGGGAATCTTATAGAGACATATAAAATTATAAAAGGACTGGACAAGCTGGATGCAGGAAAAATGTTCCCAATGTTGGGCGAGTCCAGAACCAGGGGCCACAGTCTTAGAATAAAGGGGAGGTCATTTAAGACTGAGGTGAGAAAAAACGTTTTCACCCAGAGAGTTGTGAATTTATGGAATTCCCTGCCACAGAGGGCAGTGGAGGCCAAATCACTGGATGGATTTAAGAGAGTTAGATAGAGCTCTAGGGGCTAGTGGAGTCAAGGGATATGGGGAGAAGGCAGGCACGGGTTATTGATAGGGGACGATCATCCATGATCACAATGAGTGGCGGTGCTGGCTCGAAGGGCCCGAATGACCTCCTCCTGCACCTATTTTCTATGTTTCTGTTTCTATGACTAGTCATGATAGGCTGATCCAGAAGATTAACCCCCATGGTAAGTTGGACATAATCTTGGTTTGGTGACACAAGGTAGGGGCAGGAGTGAAAGATTGCTTCGCTGGTGGTCTGCGACCGGTGGTGTTTTGCAGGGTCATGTGTTGTTTATGATTTATGTAAATGCCTTGGATAAAAATGTAGGTAGTGCGATGAGTAAGTTTGTAGATGACA
Source organism: Leucoraja erinaceus (assembly GCF_028641065.1). NCBI lineage: Eukaryota > Metazoa > Chordata > Chondrichthyes > Rajiformes > Rajidae > Leucoraja > Leucoraja erinaceus. Next base: position 1,599,428 of record NC_073397.1, read on the forward strand.
CAGACATTGGTGGGATTGTGGACAATGAGGAAGATTGTCAAAGGATGCAGCAGTCTCATCTGGACAAGGGTGAGATGTTTGATTTTGGGGGTGTACAGTAAACAGCAAAGCCCCTTGGAACATTGATGTACAGTAACCTTGGGGTCCAGGTCCATAGCTCCATGAAAGTAGCAATACAAGTAGATACAGTGGTAAACAAGGCATACAGCATACTTATGTTTATTGGTCGGGGCACTGTATAAAATACGGAAAGTCTTGATGCACTTTTATAATAATTAGATTGTATTTGAAAAATGATGTGTTTCCAGTTGCTCCAATACAGGTGGTAAGTGGAGGCTTTGGAGACGGTGCTGAAGAGATTTATCAGAATTATTTCTGGATTGGACTGTATTGGTTGTAAGGAGAAGTCAGACAAACTTGTATTGGTCTCTGCAGAAAGCAGAAAGGGGTAGAGTTGGGAAGATATGGCCAGTAGTGGGATCCTGTTGGAGGAGGCAAAAGTGTTGGAGGATTTTATGTTGTATGCGACGCTGATCGGGTGGAAGGTGAGGACAAGAGGGACTTTGTCCTTGTTGCGAATGGGGGGAGGGGGATCAAGAGCAGAGCTGCGAGATATCGAGGAGACCCCAGTGAGAGCCTCATCTCCAATGGAAGAGGGGAACCCCCATTTTCTAAAGAATTAGGACATCTCCAATGATCTAGTAAGGAAAACCTCATCCTGGGCGCAGATGCGGCGTAGATGGAGGAATTGGGAGTAGGGGATAGAGTCTTTACAGGAAGCAAGGTGCCTGTGCGCGTGTGTGTGTGGCTCTGTGCGTGTGTGTGGACATCGGCAGCAGCCCGCTCGCTTACACTCACACACACACCTTGTTGACCTCCAGAAAACCATAAACCTGGCAGCCCTCGTTCTTCTGCTCCTGCAGCTTCTGTGTGAATCCTTCCCTCATGCACTGCTCGATGCTGTCCGCATTCTTGAACGCCCAGCCCTTCCGTCGGTACGCTTCCCGCACGTCAGCGCAGGTGTTGCAGCACCTGCAGCGGCAAACCAGCAAGCATCACTCCTCACCCTGGGCCAATTCCTAGGCCTCCCCTCTACTCCCTCCATCCATCCTCCCCCCCCCCCCCCCTCTCCCCCTCCCTCTTGCTCCCCTGCCCCTCTCCCCCCCCACCCCCTCTCTCTGCCCCCCCACCTCTCTCTCCCCCCTACCTTCCTCCCCACCCCTCCCCCCACCCATCTCCCCACCCCTCCCCCACCCTTTCTCCCCACCCCTCTCCCCCCTCCCTCTTGCTCCCCTGCCCCTCCCCCTCTCTCTGCCCCCCCCACCTCTCTCCCCCCCTACCTTCCTCCCCACCACCCCTCCCCCCCACCCCTCTTGCCCCGCCACCACTCCCCCTCCCCCCCCCGCACTTCACTTCCCTCCCCCATGCCTTTTCCCTCCCTCACCCCCCTTGCTCCCTCCCCTCCCCCTACGTCTTGCCCCGCCCCTTTCCCCTCCCTCCCTCTCCATCCCTCCTTCTTCCCCCCTGACACCTCTCCCCCACCCCCCCGCCCCTCTCCATCCCCCCCTCTCCCCCACAAGATGTGTACCCCCGTGACACTCACTTCATGTCTTCACTCTCTGCCCCATAGCAGCTCTCGCACCGGCCCGGGTCCAGCTTTGTGGCATTGAAGACCTCATCCTGCTTCCCCAGCTCTGAAACAGACGGGAAAATCACCCATCACAACAGGCATCAAGGGAGGGGGCAGAGTGAGGGAGGGGGCAGAGCAAGGTAGGGGCAGAGTGGGGGAGGGGCAGAGCAGGGGAGGGGCAGTGGGGGTGGGGCAGAGCTTGGAGGAGCAGTGAGGGAATGGCTGAGAGGGGGAGGGGGCAGAGAGAGGGAGGGGCAGAGTGGGAGGGAGGGGGCAGAGAGAGGGAGGGGGCAGAGAGGGGGATTCAGAGAGGGAGGAGGATGAGAGGGAGGCGACAGAGAAGGAGGGGAGCAGAGAGGGAGGGGCGCAGAGAGGGAGGGAGGACAGAGAGGAAGGGAGCAGAGAGGGAGGGGACAGAGAGGGCGGGGGAGAGAGGGAGGGGGAAGAAAGAGAGGGGGAAGAGAGAGGGAGGGGGCAGAGCGGGGAGGGGCAGAGCGGTGGAGGGGCTGAGCGGTGGAGGGGCTGAGCAGGGATGAGCAGAGAGAGGGAGTAAAGGTGTACACTGGGAACACACATTGGAGTGTTGTGCTCAGTGTTGTCACCCTGGTTTAGGATGGGTGTCTTTAAGCTGGAAAGAGTGCAGAGATTTACGAGGATGTTGCCAAGACTTCAGGGTCTGAGCTACAGGGAAAGGTTCGGCAGGCTAGGACTCTATCCCTTGGAGGACAGAAGGATGAGAGGATGATCTTATAGTGATCTCATGAGGGGAATTGATAGTGCGAATGCACAGTCTGGGGAATCAAGAAGCAGAGGACATAAGCTTAAGGTGAGGGGGAAAAGATTTGATAGGAACCTGAGTGGCAACTCATTTACTCAGAGGGTGGTGGGTGTGTGCAACCAGGGCTCTCACTTAACTTTTTTTCTCTGTTGCCAGCCGGGCAACCTAGGCAGCTTTTTAGGTTGCCAAATGACAGTTTAGGTGGTCATTCAAGGCTTGTATGACGTGTGCGATAATGTGTTTGGACGAAGTGCGTAGTTACCAGTCGGAATTATGCTCAATGAAGCATTCACATATTATTTCTGGTTGGATTATTCAGCGTTTGATCAACCTTGGTGAGACCAAGCGCAGGCTTGGCGATCGCTTCGCACGACACCTCCACCAAGTTCGCAATAACCAACCTGATCTCCCGGTGGCTCAGCACTTCAACTCCCCCTCCCATTCCGAATCCGACCTTTCTGTCCTGGGCCTCCTCCATGGCCAGAGTGAGGCCCACTGCAAATTGGAGGAACAGCACCTCATATTTTGCTTGGGCAATTTACACCCCAGCAGTATGAACATTGGCTTCTCCAATTCCAGGTAGTCCTTGCTTTCTCCCTCCTTCCCCTCACATTCCTAGCTCTACCACAGCCTCTGCCTCTTCCTTTCTTTTTCCCGTCCCCCCCCCCACCCGACATCAGTCTGAACAAGGGTCTCGACCCAAAACATCGCCTATTCCTTCGCTCCATAGATGCTGCCTCACCCGCTGATTTTCTCCAGCTTTTTTGTCTACCAACGGGATCCCACCACTGGCCACATCTTCCCATCTCCTCCCCTGTTGGCTTTCCGCAGACTGCTCCCTCCGTAACTCACTGAACATTGACCTCCAATTTCAGGTAATCCCTGCTTTCTCCTCCGCTTCTCAGCGCTCCCTCAGCTCACTGTCTACGCCTCTTCCTTTCTTCTTCCACACCCCCCCCCCCCCCCCCACCACATCAGTCTGAAGAAGGGTCACGACCCAAAACGTCGCCTATTTACTTCACTCCATAGATGCTGCCTCACTCGCTGAGTTTCTCCAGCATTTTTGTCTACCCATTCACACAAGTTCTGTTATCCCCACTTTCCTCACCCACTCCCTACACATTAGGGGCAATTTTACAGAAACAGGTTAAGCTACAAAGCCAATGCGTCTTTGGGATGTGGGAGGAAACGCACACGCTTGCAGGGAGAATGTGCAAATTCAACACAGACAGTGCCCGAGGACAGGATCGAACACAGATCCCTGGCATGTGAGGCAGCAAGTCCACCAGCTGTGCCACTATATTTTGTTTTCCAACACACAAAGAATTATACGTTGATAACATTAATCTCTAAGTGACGCTATGTCCCCCGTTTTGAATCTGTGGGTTTGTTGGTTGGGGGCTTCTGGACATCTGAATTTCCCCGAGGGGATCAATAAAGTATTTATCATTATTATTATTATTATTATTATTATTATTACATCTACTATATGTTTTAATTCAGTTCAAGACTATGGGGCAGTACATTGGCCATAAGGTTGCTGCCTTAAATTGCCAGAGACCCGGAATTGATCCTGAATATGGATGCTGTCTGTATGGAGTTTATAACATTGTTTACAGAGTACTATGTTTACATATTCTGTTGTGCTGCTGCAAGTAAAGATTTCATTGTTCTAACTGACGTGAGAGAATAAAACACTCTTGACTCTGGACTTACGTCGCTAATGTGTGGGATAGAACAAGTGTACAGGTGATTGGTGGTTGGCGTGGACTCGGTGGGACGAAGGGCCTGTTTCCACGCTGTATCTTTAAATTAAACTAAAAACACTAATACCAGAGGAAATCTAAAGAAGTGTCTCTACCCGAAACATCACCCAATTTCTTCTATCCAGAGATGCTGGCTGCTCCATGGAGTTTCCCCGCACAATTATAGAATGGAATAGTCTTCACTCTACCATAGTTACCCAACCAGACACAACTAAATATAAGGTAGGTCTTTTTTCCCCAAGAACCGTGTTTTGCTTAAGTCCAAGTCAAGAGTCAAGAGAGTTTTATTGTTATGTGTCCCAGATAGGACAATGAAATTCTTGCTTGCTGCAGCACAACAGAATATGTAAACATAATACAGAACGGGAGATAAAAGTTGAGTGTGTCTATATACCATAGACCATATATATACACAATAAATAAACAGATAAAATGCAATAGGCTGTTATTTTTCAGATTTTGGAGTTTGGTGGTGGTGGGTCCACTCTAGTTTAAATTCCATTTGGAATATTTTTGGAGGACCAGGAAACCAAGCAGCAAGTTACTCCAAGGAGTTACTCCAGCTCCAGGCAGTGATTCTGTGTTGGTTTTCACCGGTTGCAGCGAGGCGACGAACGGACAGCAATGGTGGCCAGATCTCCCACAATGCAATGGTAGGGAGAAAGTGGCCGACGCCGACCAGTTGCCGTGGCAGTGCACATGTGCAGGGCGGCACATGCGCACAACCACGGCCGATGATGTGCTGGCCATGGTTGTGCACATGTGCAGGGAAGGATGTGCTGGCCGTAGCAGTGTGCATGTGTAAGGCGGCCTGCCGTGCCAGCGGATGAGGAGCGAGCGGAGAACCGGTGGTCCGGACACGGATACGGATGGCTGGCGGAGACGGAGAGTGACAGAGAGAGAGAGATAGAGAGGAGGCCCGCTCAGAATGAAACGATAGGTGTCCCGAGTGCTTGCCAAGCCGGGCAAAATGGCATGGCATTTAGGTTGCCCGGCGGCACTTTAGGTCGCCATTGGCACCCGGGCAACCGCTAATTTCGAGCCCTGGGAATGAGCTGCCAGAGGGGGTAGTTGATGCAACTACTATAACAACATTTAAAAAATACTTGGATAGTTACAAGGGTAGGAAATGTTTTGAGGGATATGGGCCAAAAGCGGGATGGGACCAGTGTAGATGGGGCATCCTGGTCGGTATGGGCAAGTTGGGCCAAAGGGCATGTTTCTGCGCTATTTGACTCTAACGTGTAGTACAGATATATCAGAGTCCACACGTTCCTGGCTCATGCTTGATGACCAAATGGAGTTTAACATGTTTAACCCCGTGGGCACTGGGCAGTGCCCGTGCTGGCCTTACCGTGCTTCTCCACCTCGGAGGAGATGATGTTGCCCCCCAGGTCCAGCCGCTTCTTGAAGAGGTTGTGCTCCACGTCGAGCTGCTGTTCGCCTGCCACATCCATCGCATCGATGCTCAGGTCTGGCGGTGTACAGGGACCGAAGTCAGTGGTGTATAGGGAGTCAGTGGTGTACAGGGGAGAGTCAGTCATGTACAGGGGTCAGTGGTGTACAGGGGAGAATCAGTGATGTACAGGGAGTCAGTGGTGTACAGGGGGGGGGTCAGTGGTGTACAGGGAGTCAGTGATGTATAGGGAGGGTCAGTGTGTACACGGGGTCAGTGGTGTACAGGGGGGGGGGGTCAGTGGTGTACAGGGGGGGGGGTCAATGGCGTACGGGGGGGGGTCAGTGGTGTACAGGGGGTCAGTGTGTACAGGGGGGGGGTCAGTGGTGTACAGGGGGTCAGTGGTGTACAGGGGGTCAGTGTGTACAGGGGGTCAGTGTGTACAGGGGGTCAGTGTGTACAGGGAGGCAGTGGTGCACGAGGGACTCAGTGGAACACAGGATCCTGCGGTGAAACAGGCGACGGGCCCAGAGTGAGGCATGGGGACACCAGGGTATAAACAGGGCGGCCGAGGGAAGTGATTGCCGCATGGGGTCAGGGTTACTGAAGGCACAGCCAATACGACTGGGGTGATGAGAGGGACACGTGCAGGGTTCTGGGGCCAGGCCAGGCCGGTAGGGACGTCAGGTAAGGATCTGAAGTAACAATGAATTAAAGTTCATCATAGCAGGAGCCAGCATAGGTCGGAGGAAGGCAGGAGCGGGAGATGCAGGGGCTGGGGAGGGAGACTGGGGGCATGTGCAGGGGGACAGGTGCAGGTTCGGGATGGGGACGGGGGATAGGGGATGGGGCGGACTTTGGAAAGTTGCTTTTGTACTCACATGCACAGGGCATGTGAGGAAAAATGGTGTCAATGTTGATTTTTAGTTTTTCCCCTCGTGAGGTATCGACATATAGTTCAGGATGGATCTGGAATGGGAAAAGCAACGGCATTTGTCAAGCAGCACGTTCTCAGCTGGGAAATACCAGGATGTTTGGAGGCAGCAATTAGGTTTTTTTATTTATTTTGCTGTGTAACGGGGAAAACTTGCAGGCAGGCAGCCAGCTCAGAGAGAGCAGCTCAGTCCCAGCGGCTCTGAAATCAGCCATCACGCAGAGAAGAAATCAAACGCGCAGCTTCTGGAAATCTGAAGCTGGAAACACTTAGCAGGTCAAGCAGCGTCTGCGGGGAAAGTGAAACAGACTGAACGTTTCCGTTCTGGGACCCTCTGCAAAGCAACTTTCCGCAAAATGCCAGAGCATAAACTTTAACAGCTTCTTGTGCGACAGATGCTGTTTGAGCCGCTGAATAAACAAGAGAGCCAGGTCCCACTTTGACCAGGGCTGTAGGTAGGATTGGAACCAATGTTTACTGTAGTCAATGTTTACTGGAGGGGAGCGTGTGGTCCTTGCTCCCCTCGTTATCATATTTAGTGGTTTGAGACGGATTACACAGCCCTAACATTTAACCTGCACAGACACAGCATTTAAACTGGTAGTTTGATCAAGCCTTCTCCCACCTGATCAATGGGTCAAGGATGCTGGTTAATGCCAAAGATTGACTCAAAGTGCTGGAGTAACTCAGCGGGTCAGGCAGCATCTCTGGAGATAAAGGATTGTTGGTGTGGACCCTTCTAACCTTCACCCATCGGTTTTCTCCAGAGATGCTGCCTGATCCACTGAGTTATTCCAGCACTTGGTGGCTGATTTTGATCATGGATATATACAAGTGCTTCAGCTCTCCCCAAAATCAACTGAAAAACATCTTCAAATAACATAAAAGGAATAAGTACAAGTGGAGTAATGATATTGAGCAGCCCATGTACTCTCCAGCGGGGACACTCACCTCCTTGGTGAGGTAGTACTGAAGCTCAGAGAAAAACAGCAGCAGCATGATCAGGCTGCTGATCACCGTCACTGAAGGGAGAGAGAGAGACAAGGTGTCAGAGCAGACAGGGACCACCCTCCATCTCCCACCTCATGCCTCCTCCACCCATCTTCCTCACATCCCCACCTCCCTCACCTCTCCCTCCCTCCCCACCGTTCACAATGTCTCCATGGCCCTGCACCTCACACTCCCACGCTACATCATGCCCCCCACCCCTCTGCTCTGCCCTGCCCCCCGGGCCTCAGCCCTCACCCATGGCCCCCCCGCAGGTTTTCACACGGAAGTCCTCCAGGGTTTTGGGGTAGGCGTCAAAGCGCCGCAGCCGCTGGAGGACCTCCATCCTCAGGCCGGGAAGCTGCACCGGAAGCGCAGTCGGCACTTCCTGGAGCCCCGCGCGTGCGCGAGGCCTGTGTGTGATGGACGTCCCGGGGCGGGGCCTGTGTGTGATGGACGTCCAGGGGCGGGGCCTGTGTGTGATGTACGTCCCGGGGCGGAGCCTGCGTGTGATGGACGTCCCGGGGCGGGGCCTGAGTGTGATGGACGTCCCGGGGCGGGGCCTGTGAGTGATGGACGTCCCGGGGCGGGGCCTGCGTGTGATGGACGTCCCGGGGCGGGGCCTGAGTGTGATGGACGTCCCGGGGCGGGGCCTGAGTGTGATGGACGTCCCGGGGCGGGGCCTGTGTGTGATGGACGTCCCGGGGCGGAGCCAATGCGTGATGGGCGTCCCGGGGCGGGGCCTGTGTGTGGTGGGCGGGGCCAGGTTTGCTGCATCTCCAGCAAAAATACTAGAGGTGCTGGATAATCCTCTATAATCTTTGGTCTCCAGCGTGCGCCTGCACAGCTGCTGCCCGACCGGCTGGGTGTTTGCACTATTCCCCACCATCCCATCACAAAGGCTTGGCCCTCATTCTTATTCTCATATTATTTGAATGGTGGCCGATTAGGAAAAGGGGATATTATCTGAATGGTGGCCAATTAGGAAAAGGGGAGATGCAACGAGACCTGGGTGTCATGGGACACCAGTCATTGAAAGTAGGCATGCAGGTGCAGCAGGCAGTGAAGAAAGCGAATGGTATGTTAGCATTCATAGCAAAAGGATTTGATTATTGGAGCAGGGAGGTTGCTGCAGTTGTACATGGCCTTGGTGAGACCACACCTGGAGTATTGTGTACAGTTTTGGTCTCCTAATCTAAGGAAATACATTCTTGTCATAGAGGGAGTGCAGAGAAGGTTCACCAGACTGATTCCTGGGATGTCAGGACTTTAATATGAAGAAAGACTGGATAGACTTGGTTTATACTCTCTAGAATTTAGAAGATTGAGAGGGGATCTTATAGAAACTTACAAAATTCTTAAGGGGTTGGACAGGCTAGTTGCAGGAAGATTGTTCCCGATGTTGGGGAAGTCCAGAACAAGGGGTCACAGTTTAAGAAAAACATTTTTCACACGTGGTGAATCTGTGGAATTCTCTGCCACAAAAGGTAGTTGAGGCCAGTTCATTTGCTATATTTAAGATGTGGCCCTTGTGGCTAAAGGGATCACGGGGTATGGAGAGAAGGCAGGTACAGGATACTGAGTTGGATGACCAGCCATGATCATATTGAATGGCGGTGCAGGCTGGAAGGGTCGAATGGCCTACTCCTGCACCTATTTTCTACGTTTCTATTCCTGGCCTACCTCTATCACACTGCCCTGGAGCGGGTGGCGAACAAGCCCCCGACATCGCAGACCCCCTCCGTGTGGTTGGTAGGGAGCCCCGGAAGTTAGAGGCAGGACATGGTTCCCATGGAGGGGAGCGTGTGGTCCTTGCTCCCCTCGTTATCATATTTAGTGGTTTGAGACGGATTACACAGCCCTAACATTTAAACTGCACTGACACAGCATTTAAACTGGTAGTTTGATCAAGCCTTCTCCCACCTGGTCAATGATGCTGGTTAATGTCAAAGATTGACTCAAAGTGCTGGAGTAACTCAGCGGGTCAGGCAGCATCTCCGGAGATAAAGGATTGTTGGTGTGGACGCTTCTAACCTTCACCCATCGGTTTTCTCCAGAGATGCTGCCTGATCCACTGAGTTATTCCAGCACTTGGTGGCTGTCTTTGATCATGGATATATACTAGCTGAACTATAAAACTACAGCTGCAGATTACAGAAAGCAGCAGGTTTGGGTCATGGCCCGTGTAACTGTGTTTGAGTCTGCATTACACTTAGAAAAGGGAGGCAGTGAGTAACAAAGAATCGGTCTACAGCATAGTATTTATTAAACACGTTGGCAGGCCATTAAATATTTACACAATGCTGTGCACAGTAATGATTTAATAAAGGGAATCTTTCGACTCGCAGTTGGACCAGACTCACACACACGAACAATGCACACTGATGGTGAACTTTAATGGTAGACTTCATGGGGATTCCCACTGCTCCCAGCAGCTCGCCCTACTGAAACCAGCACCCCTCCTGCGGCTCTTGGTAAAATTCTGTGCTGGTTCATTGGTTTAAAAAACTCAGCAATCTCCCGGCCCCGTCACCAGAGTCACCCATCCACAGTGCCTAGCTTTATTAAGTGGAAGCACGGAATTGTTTGAAACCAAATTGCACTGATTCCCAAAGCTGGAAGTCAGCACCAGAACACGCAGGTAAGGACACCATTCACCATCACTGAGGCTGCTGTTGTTCCACATTTATTTCAAACCCTCCCCTTTTAAAAGGTACTGAAGACAGGCCAGGATCATGCAAGAGTAAGACTGGCAAGTCGTTTCTTGTGGATCGTCCACTTAAAGTCACGAGTCGGACAATGCAAACTGCGAACGGAGCCATGCTTTAGTCATGACCCAGTCAGCTGCCCAATTGTTTAAAACCGTTCACGTTATTTGCTGTTCCTCCCCTCCCGCCCCCCCCCCCCCCCCCCCCCCCAGAAACGGCCCAGCCCACTGAGGATGTAATGATCAGGTGCCACTGGAGTCGAGGAATCCCTGGTGTCAGGAGTTATTGAGGTGGTCTGTAGGCGATCTTCCTGCTCTTTATCACCGACCATCGATGCTTCTTCATGTAGTAGAGCGGTGGGAAAAGCAGGGCTGCAAACAACAGGACCTGGAAGAGAAGCTGGGTATCAGGCAGTGCACCAGCAGACGGGTACCTGAGCCCCCAGCCCAGCGACCCCTCCCTCAACCACTCCACTGTCCCTCTCGCCCACCCACCAACACTCCTCTAAAACCTGCCACTCAGTAAACGCTCGGTCACCTGCCCTCATACCTTCCACAGATGTCAGGAACCTTTGATTGATGAAAAATGTTGTAAATTTAGTCAAAGACGTGAAAGCCAGTGCACAATTTAAGAAGCTGAAATCTTTAGGAATATAAAGGAAGCAGGAAACCTAAACAGGGGTACAAACAGGAGTCTAGAAACGTTAAAGAAAATCCCAAGGCATTTTATACTTAAAGGTACATTAGAAATATAAAAAAGAATAGGTAAGTAGGTAGGGAGAGGATGTAGCCAGAGGATGTAGGTGAGTATTTCACTTCAGTATTCAGTGAGAAGGGCAGATGGGCTAGTGAGATCGTGATAAGATTCTGGAGCATGTTGGGTCTACTGAAGAACATTTCAGTGGAGGTGCCCCGAGCCTGATGAGATCTATGCCAGGTTATTGCGCGAGTGAGGAGACCACCATGCCTCGACAGAGATCTCTGCTTCATCTCTGGCCATAGGCCAGGTCGTGGGCGCGCGGGGAATGGTGGGCACCCTGCCCCCACCTCCGTGCTCCATGCCCCTGCACAGGATGTGCCCGGCCAGGGTGACTGACAGTCTGGGTCATTGTCTGTGAACATGGCTACCTCAGACATGCCTGACTCATGGGCGGCATGGACTAGGTGGGCCGAAGTAACTGTAAACACATGGACTGAGGGGGTGTCAGGAGCGCTCGAACCCAACCCCACGTAGCCCCAACCTCTCCCCCCCCCCCCGACCCCACACTGAACTTCAGCTCCTGCCCCAACCCTAACCCCTTGCTGACGCTCAGCCCTTGACCCCTTGCCTCTGACCCTGCGCTGACCTTCACCCCCTGACCCCGCACTGACCTTCTGCCCCCGACATTCACCCCTGGCCCCTCACCCATCCCCCCCGACCCTGTGCTGACCTTCAGCCCCATGCGCTTGCGCTGGTCGTGTTCTGGCTCTGCGCTCCAGCGCAGGAAGGTGCAGACGTCCTTGGCGATCTGGCTCATCGAGGCCGGGGTACCTGCGGACAACAGTAACGGCATCAGGCTGCCAGAGCTCGGGGCACCCACGGGTACCGAGGTCAGGCGGCTGCCCCCTGACTCTCAGCACCCGCTCCACCCACACTGCCCCACTCCCACTGTGGCCGCCGTCTATAGCCTGACTCTGGACAGTGACGTGGCCAGGTCCTGCGGCAAGATCCAGCCCGCTCCTCCTGCACGCCGCAGCCTGGCCTCTCACGCCTGCAGGCGCGTGACCCCACATCTCCACCATTGCCTCCAAGGCTGGGCTCCTAACCCGGCCTCTGCCTCCCAGCACAGCTCAATGCCGCTGGGCTCTCGGAGTTGAGTTACCACCAGCAGCCTTTCAGCCCATCGAGCTTTCCTACCCTAACTAGATCGGGCCTGTGATGTGACCCTGACCATCACTCCCCCTTATCCCATGTCCACAGACATCCTGTCACCAAGAGCTGCCGGCCAGAGTCGGCACTATTCACGGTGCAGGTCACTGTGTGGTGACGGGGCTTCGGCCTCTCGGTGAAGTGTCCCATTCCCGCGGCATGGCTTGGCTCAGTTGTGGGCACAATTCCCCACAGTTCCCACCAATGGTTAAACTTTCTCCCAATCCAATTTATTCAAATGTACACGAGAATCCAGTGACCTAAGTGCATTCCAGCCTGCCCCGGCCCACCTCACCGCGGCCCATCCCACTCCACACCACCCTGGCGCACCCAGCCCTTGCCCACCACACCGCCCTCGGCTGCCCTGCTGTGGACACCAACTACCAGTTAGCAGCCCATGGTGTAATGGTCAGGGAGCGCAAGGGGCCAGAGTAGGATCGGGGGACGTGGGGCATCGGGGCGGGGTGTGCCGCTGCGGGGTCAGGGGGCCGGAGCGGAGGGCACTGGGTTATGGGGCGGTCCTTCCGACATACAACGCCCAACTCTTACCGTCCTCAAACTCAACGGCCTCATCGTAGATGGGAGGGGCCATTGCGATGGCCCCCCCGGGGAAGTAGGGGTTGTAGTAGAGACCCTCTGTGGGAGTCATGCCCGCCGGGGGGTCGCAGTAACCAGTGAGCAGTGTGAAGATGTAATCCTCCCCACCGTGTCTGCTCAAACAAATGAACACCGTCAGTACGCACCACAAACTCAAGGCCGTAGCAATCCAAACTAATCCCACTGTATCAAACTCAAGCCCTGTATCAATCCCACTGCCCCGCTACCCGCAGCCCGGAATAAATCCCCGCACTATTCTCACTGCCCCGATCTCTCCACAGTCCTGTATCCATCCCCACATCAAACCCACTGCCCCATTCTCACCCGAGGCCCCTTTATGAACCCACACAAATCCACTGCTCCGCTCTCTCCCCATTGTCCTGCATAAATCCCAGCACTAATCCCACAGCTCCGTATCCATCCTCGCACTAATCCCAGTGCCCTGCTACCCCCCCCACGGCCCTGTATCAATCCCGCTGCCCCCAGCCCTGGGGGTGGAGGGAGTGCCCGGCAGTGGGAAGAGGGCTCGGTGTGGTGTAGTACCTGGCATTGGCGATGTAGCTGAGGTCTGGTGGCAGAGACCCGTTGTTCGCCGCCCTGGCTGCCTCAGAGTTGGAGTAGGGCCGGGGGAAGTAGTCGGAGAGCTTGCCCGGGCGAGTGAACATCTCTCCGGTCTCGTCTGGTCCATCCAACACTTCAACCTGGGAGCAGAGAAACGGGACTTGCATCAGGCCGTGACCCTGTGTGACGCAGCCAACCCATCACCGACACTCACGGGTTTAACTGGTAGGTTCGGTATTATTCGGTAGGTTTCGATGAGATCCCCATCCTATGCCACCACCCCGGCCCAAATCTCCTCTTCCCAGCAAAAACTCAGACGTGGCCAGTCCCGGTGACTCCGCTACCTTGGAGCTTGCCGTTCTGGTCCAACAGTCCACATCAGGAGCTGAGTGAAGATGTAAACGGTGGTCTCTCTCACCTCCTCAGCCAGTGCCTTTGCCTCCTCCTCTGTGTGAGTCACTCCGATCAGGTTCCGGAAGGCCAGGTACTCCATGTTGTGACAGGCTGCACACACCTGCTTGTACACCTGGTAGCCACGGCGAACACTGTCGGCAAAGGGAACCGCTTCACGTCAGAGCACCAGACTCTACCTCTCCAGTACCCCCCACAGCAAGGACAAACCTACCCCCACAGCAAGGGCAAACCAACCGCCAGCCAGTGAGCTTGTTACCAGGAAGACCTCGAGCAGTTAATGTGAAGCCTGCCCGCTCTCCCCAGCTGACTCCCGCAGCCTTTAACAATCCCCTCCACAGCAAACTGCACAAGTCCACAGATTACTGACTTGCTTGTACTTGCGATAATTCTCATCCGATCTTTGCCAGCAAGTGCCGACACACTTCAACTTCAGCAGAAAAAAATCTGAAGCTGCTCCTGTCCTTAACATGCATTTTCCAGGAGGGATGGAAGCCGGGCGGACGATATACTAACCCTCTCCTGCTCCACACGCGAGATCCCATGAGCCCAGGAACGCGGGCCTGAAACATGACTGCTCAGCAGTGTGGAATGTGGTCTGGTCAGCCGCTCTTCAACCTCCCCCGCTCTTCCACCTCCCCCCCTCTCCCCTCCCCCCCCCCTCCCCCCCCCCCCCCCCCCCACCCGACCATTCAGCCCCATCCCTCTGGTCAGTTTCCTTACCTGGCATGGTCGAGAGCAGACAGGAAGCCGCCATGACTCCAGGGGTAACTTGGCGCGTGCAGCTCCAGGTCTGCGTACACCGAGCGGTGAAGGGCAAGGGCCAGCGTGCCGCCTCCGGCCGCCAGCATCCCCAACGTGGACAGCGCCATCTTCTTGCCACGAGACAAGTTGGCAAAGGACATCCTGGCCTGCAAGACAAGGCATGATGGCCGTAGAGTGGAGCAAGGACACACACAATCCCTGTCACTCTGCACCCACTGTGGGTGCACCACAGGCAGACTGACTATCCTTCCCAGCATACAGTCCCTGACAAATGGTCCCGGCTATGGAACGTCACCTCGGCTTCATGACCCACAGACGCCGCCTGACATGCCGAGTTTTCACTTCAGATTTTCCAGCATTTGCGTTTCCTGCATTTTCATTTACATTCTCTCCTACTTGTTGGAAGTCAGTGGGTCAGGCAGCATCTGTGGAGGGAATGGACAGATTTTGTACGCTGAGACCCGGATTTAGGGTAACGGCTGCAGTTTGAAGAAGGATCACAACCTAAAGCGTCGCCTGTCCATTCCCTCCACAGACACTGCCTGCCTGACCTGCTGACTTCCTGCCACAATTTGTGTTTTGCTCAACGTTGCAGCATCCGTGGTTGCTTATGTCACCTCTGGTATCTGTTACCGTACCAGTACCGGCTACTGCTCGACCTCACTCTCCCAGTGAACACAATCACTGAAGGGTTGCTCAGTCTGGTGCTTCTGAGCAAGACCTCTCAAGCAGTAGCTCGGCACCTCCAGCCCAGCGCACGGGAATGAGGGACAAAACTGCACGGACTTACTGTCTGCAAGGATCAAAGCTGCTTTTATTGCCATTTAAACAAGTTATCCCACAGTAATGTTTATAAAACCCATTGTAATAAAAGGTCAAGAAATAGAAAACTCCAAAATACCAATATTCACACAACAAACACCGTACCAGTACCCGCTACTGCTCAATCCCACTCTCCCACGCACTCACACATGGGACCCCTCACCGTTAAGACTATGGCTGATTCACACATCCTTCTCTCAGCATCTACAGCAATTGGTCTGCAAGAGTTCCAGAACTTTACAATTTATAGACAGTCTACAGAAGTACACACATTTTGTAAGAGCTGCAAGCTTTCCTGAAGATTTCACTACAAGTGGCACAACTCTAATTTTATTCTCCCAGAGAAACCCATTCCTCTCAAACATCTTATTTTAGCAACGGGTATTAATTATCCTCCGACATGTGGTGTGGTGGTGATATTATTCCAGAAGCAGCCCAGCTATTGTGGGGTGTAACAAAGTGGGAGTGGCAGTGTGAGCAGTGAATGCTGAAGGCAGTCACAGATAGTGTTTACAGGGAGGTCACCACGAGGCCCCTCAGCTCGTCACCCTCTCGCAGATCCTACCACACGGATTCACCACGTTTTGTGCTTTTCATTTAATTGGAACAAAACCCGACTGATTGTTTCGGCCTGTGCCACACTGATCGTGAAAACGCACAACTCCAGATTCAGGGACAATTTCCTCCCAGCTGTTATCAGGCAACTGAATCATCCTACCACAACTAGAGAGCAGTGCTGAACTACTATCTATCTCATTGGTAACCCTTGGACAATCCTTGATCTGGCTTTACCTTACACTAAACGTTATTCCCTCACTGTGTATCTCTACACTGTGAATGGCTCGATTGTAATTATGTATTGTCTTTCCGCTGACTGGATAACACGCAACAAAAGCTTTTCACTGTACCTCAATACGTGACAATAAACTAAACTGATTCAGATTGCTACTCTCTTCAATTGTTGTGACTTGGGCCACCATGGGCAGGTGATGGGTGTGAGCAATGACCTGCCACCAGGAGGGGAAACGCTGAAGACTCACTGGAAACCTCATGGACTCTGGCTCCCCGCACCGGCGAGAGACTGCTGGTAATCACACATGTCCTGCATTGAGGTGCCTGCATTTCCCAGGACCGCAAGCAAACGATCAGCCCTCTCAACAAAGGCGGCCGTCAATGATGAACGTCAGTAACAGTGGGGTCTTGGTCTGAAGAGTGGGACCTCTCTACTAGCAGTGTGGTCCAGATATCTGAGGCTCAGGACCATCACAGGCAGCTGCTCCATTCTCTGCAGAACAGATGGAGAAGGTTGTTGATCTGAAACATCAACTTCTCCCTGCACAGATGCTGCCTTGCTTGCCATGTATCTCAGCATTGTCTGATCACGGGTAGGTGTGGGCCCAAGTGGGGTGGGGTCTGGAGGGGCCACGGTGGGGAGCAATGTGACACAATGCTAAGAGCTGACATTGCATGGACACAGGAGGAGTTGCACTGATGTCATGGGCAGTTAGAGAATGGGTGAGGGGGAGCAGGAGGGGGTGGAAGTCGGAGGGCAGAGCCGGGCAAGTGGACAGAATCACTGAAGGGTTGCTCAGTCTGGAGCTTCTGAGCAAGACCCCCCTCAGACAGTTGCTTGGCACCCCCCACCCAGCACAGGGGAATAAAGGGGTGAAACTGCACAGACTTACTGTCTGCAAGGAAACCAAGGAGATGTTATTGCCATTTAAAGAGCTATCATACTGTAACATTTATCCTACTATTCTTCTTTAACGTCATGAGGTCTACCAACCTAGACTCCAAATGAACTCTTCAGCCCTCCCGGCAATCCCAAATGTTCACCACTATCTATCCTAATTCACAAACTATGCCCTGCCATCAACTCCACCGTCAGGGGAGGCCTCCCCCTGCTCCCACCGTCACGCTGCTGGACTGCCTGCTCCACTGCTGCTCTGCAGGGCATGCGGCCCACTCTGCTCATGCTCAAGCTCCATGGGACTGCGTCCGCCATGTCCTCAGTATCATGGATGCACGATGACTGCAGCAGCTGCTACACGACTCCTACTCTCAGCCACGCTGCCGTGCGGCACCCCTGCTGATAACCTGCAACATATAAAGAGTCAAAGACGCATGTCTCTTGTACCAACGTCACACTTGAACCAAAACATCTTGCACATTTCCAAAGCCCACACTTGAGGGTCACTGCACATCAAGGCAAGCCGGTTGATCTCCCTTGGCCGCGAGTTAAAGGATGTCTTGAATTATGCATGGTATGGTTTGTGTTTACTTCAGCCACGAGTCAAGAAGAGTAAAGGGGAAGGTTCATTGGTATCATTTAAAAATAAATTGGATAGGCATATGGATGAGAAGGGAATGGAGGGTTATGGTATGAGTGCAGGCAGGTAGGACTAAGGGGAAAAAAATTTGTTCGGCATGGACTTGTAGGGCCGAGATGGCCTGTTTCCGTGCTGTAATTGTTATATGGTTATATGGTTATATGGAAGCAAATTGCAGTGCAGGTGGTAAGTCTTGTATTTACGTAGCATCTTCAAGACAATAAAACAAGGTAGTGGTGGAACGACAGCACCTTAATTCTGTTCTGCCATCTAATGAGATCACAGCAAACCTGTTTCTGGTCCACCTTTCTGCCTGTTCCCATGTTCATACATTCCTCAACATCCAAAATAAATCAACGTCAGCACAAGGCATTCCAAGACTCAGCATCACAACCTTGACCCAAAGCCAGAAATTGCCAACCTTGTCCTCCATAGCTACCCAGCTACCAGGTTCATCCTGGTAGCAGGATGACGTTGATTTATTTCGGCACAGACTTGTAGGGCCGAGATGGCCTGTTTCCATGCTGTAATTGTTATATGGTTATATCCGCCAGTGGACCCAGCTCCTGGCATCTACTCTGTAAATCACACTTAGAACCTTGTACATCTCCTGTGAACACAGACTTATTTTATTAATTCTCTCCACGGGATAACTGCTTCATCCCAACTCAATCTCCATGAACTGATTCGAAGGCTAATACCTCCTCAGGGACACATACTAAATTCACACAGCACATCAAATGTGACCTCATGAAACTTTGTACAATTCAATCTTATTTAGCCTTTAGATAAGACACAAAATGCTTAAGTAATTCAGTGGTGCAGGCAGCATCTCTGGAGAGAAGGAATAGGTGATGTTTCAGGTTGAGATCCTTCCAGCCCGGCTCCTGCCCCGCCAAGTGACTCCATTGTATTGTGTGGCAACTCTACCGCCATCACGGTGGCGCAACGGAAGAGTTCGACAATAGACGCAGGAGTAGGCCATTCGGCCCTTCGAGCCATTCAATGTGATCATGGCTGATCATCCACTGCCTTTTCCCCATTTCCCCTGACTCCGCTATCTTTAAGAGTCCTATCCAGCTCTTTCCTGAAAGCATCCAGAGAGCCTGCCTCCATTGCCCTCTGAGGCAGAGAATTCCACACACTCACAACTCTCTGTGAGAAAAAGTGTTTTCCCGTCTCCCGTTCTAAATGGCTACCTCTTATTCTTAAACTGTGGCCCCTGGTTCTGGACTCCCCCAACATCGGGAACATGTTTCCTGCCTCCAGCGTGTCCAAACCCTTAACAATATTATGTTTCAAGGCCAACCTGCCATTTGCTTTCACTGCCTGCTGTACCTGCATGCTTACTTTCATAGACTGATGAACAAGGACTCCCAGATCCCGCTGTACTTCCCCTTTTCCCAACTTGACGCCATTTAGATAGTAATCTACCTTCCTGTTTTTGCCACCAAAGTGGATAACCTCACATTTCTCCACATTAAACTTCATCTGCCATGCATCCGCCCACTCCCCCAACCTGTCCAAGTCACCCTGCATTCTCATAGCATCCTCCTCACAGTTCACACTGCCACCCAGCTTTGTGTCATCTGCAAATTTGCCAATGTTACTTTGAACCCCTTCATCCAATATACATCATTGATGTATATTGTAAATAGCTGCGGTCCTAGCACCAAGCCTTGTGGTACCCCACTAGTCACTGCCTGCCATTCTGAAAGGGACCTGTTAATCCCCACTCTGTTTCCTGTCTGCCAACCAATTTTCTATCCATGTCAGCACTACCCCCCCAATACCATGTGCCCTAATTTTGCCCACTAATTTCCTATGTGGGATCTTATCAAATGCTTTCTGAAAGTCCAGGTACACTACATCCACTGGCTCTCCCTTGTCCATTTTCCTAGTTACAGCTTCAAAAAATTCCAGAAGCATGATTTCCCCTTTAATAAATCCATGCTGACTCGGACCGATCCTGTTACTACTATCCAAATGGAATTTCATCTATTTCATCTTTTATAATTGACTCCAGCATTCTCCCCACCACCGATGTCAGGCTAACTAGTCTATAGTTGTTTTCTCTCTCCTGCCTTACTTAAAAGGTGGGATAACATTAGCTACCCTCCAATCCACAGGAACTGATCCTGAGTCTATAGAACATTGGAAAATTATCACCAATGCATCCACGATTTCTAGAGCCACTTCCTTAAGTACCCTGGGGTGCAGACCATCAGGCCCTGGGGATTTATCAGCCATCAGTCCCTTCAGTCTACCCAACACCATTTCCTGCCTAATGTGGATTTCCTTCAGTTCCTCCGTCACCCCAGATCCTCTGGCCACTACTATATCAGGAAGATTGTTTGTGTTACAGTTGCTGCCCTACAGCAAAATGCAGCGCCAGAGACCCGGGTTCGACACTCCAAAGACGTACAGGTTTGTAAGGATGGGACTCTCTTATCATGTTCACCTGCTCATGTTTTCTCACAATGTATTGCAACTTAAGCTTCTTGCTACTCGTTTCAGATATTTCAACCCCTCTGAAGACTCTTCACGTAACTGAATACCCAGCAGAGATTTGTGTCTGGTTATGCAAACCTAAACCATGAATATAAATTGTGGACCTGTCCCCGCAGCACTCCAAGTCGGACAGTTCCCTCGATAACTTTACATCCAGTGACATTGGGAGATCGATGTTGTTCTTTCATTTATTCATTCATAGGACACGGAGACTACAGGTAATGCCGCTATTGTCCCCTGACTGCCCTTATGCTGAGCAGTTAGTGTAGACTGGACTACGCTGGACTGTGATCAGGTTTGGGCCAGGCGGCTTTCCTCCCTGAAGGACGAGTGCTTTACACCGCCTGCTCTCGGGGTCGCCGTTCCCGAGCCCGGCTTTCCGACCCCGTGCACCCGGCGGCGGTCCCCGGTCAGTGTCCCGGCTCGCTAGGTGTCGGGGCGAGGGCTGGGGACGTGGCCGGTGTATCTGTACCCAGCTACCGGCCACGGTGTACCGTAGCGGCTCGCGGAGGCAGGAGAGCCAGGCCCGGGGCCCGAGGCCGTCCACCGGTGAGCCCGGCTCCGCCGCCGCTGAAGGAGAAGGGCGGGTGACCTTGAGACAAGCGGCAGCTTTCACCGTGAGTGGACCACGTCTGTGCAGCGTGACCTTGGCCGGCCCTGTGGTTCTCCGCAGAGCCCGGGCCGCAGACCGGCGCCCCGCCCGCCTCACCTTGCAGCAGTGGAAGGCCGTCTGCCGGCTGTGGAGGAGAGCGCGCCCGCTCCCCGCCGCCGCTCTCAGCGCCGCCATCTTGGGAGTCGTGCCCTCACTCCCAACACGCACCGCGCCACACGGCCCTCAGCGCCGCCATCTTGCCCTCACTCCCAGCATGCACCGAGTTACACGGCCCAGCCCTCAGCGCCGCCATCTTGGGAGTTGCGTCCTCACTCCCAGCGCGCATCGCGCCACATAGCTTACTCCCAGCGTGCACCGCGCGCTTTGCCCTCTGCCCCGCTCTCATTCCTTGAAATAAAATCCTTATTTACCGATATATTGAAATGAAATGGTCCCAGAATGCAAAATAAAGTAAAATTAATTGTAAACAAATATTATTATTTTTTTAACATATTTAAGATATTGTAGCGACGCCTGCTGGCGCACGCAGGTATCGAACCCGGCGTTCGGACACCGCGGTCACGTGACTCGGGAGGGGCTGCTGTTTTCGCGCGGTTTCACTTTGGCGCCTCCGTTGTTCGCTGATTCCCGTTGTGATCAGACGTGTTTGCAGAGACCTGTTGATTAAGGAGCGAGTTGTTAATAAATTAAAGGTCGATGAGGCTAGGGTGCAACGCAGACGACATCGGGACGAAGGACAGGACTCGCCCAGCGCCAAAGGAGCATCACCGCAGCCGGAGATGTGCAGCCCACGCCGTTGATGTTACTACCATCTCCGTTACAGTGTGGAAGCCCGAAGATGGCAAAGACCCCTGCTCGTTTCAGGGAAATGCCTCGGCCGATAGCCCATAGAGGCGAACGCGATTGGCCCGAACCAACGCCTCTACGTCCGTAATCGCCACTCCGGCCACCATTTCCTGGTCGACTCCGGTGCCATAACCAGCATCCTGCCACCGAGCCCGCCCGAGATACCCATGTCGGTAAAGCAGGGCCCGTCCTCTCGGCCGTTAACGGGAGTGACATTCGAACTTACGGCGCACGGACCTTGGACTTAAATTTCGACTCCCACCCATATAGGTGGAAGTTCACCATTGCTGATGTCGCCCTGCCGATATTGGGGACCGAGTTCTTCCGCGCGTTCTCCCTGCTAACCGTTAACGTTCCCACAGCAACTCGACAAGGTCGCTGAGATCCGGTGACCTTTCGCAGCCCTTCTAGCTGATTTCCCAGGGTTGCTCACGCCCCGGTTCGACGGGGCCGTGCCTCGTCCACCACATTCCCACCGAAGGCCCATTGGTTCACGCCCGCGCCCGCCGCCTCCCGCACTATAAACTGTGCATTTCTCGGCTCATTTGGAGGGTGCTACCTTCTTTTCGAAGGTCGACCTGGTCCGAGGATGTAATCAGATCCCGGTCCATCCCTAAGACGGCCACCATCTGGCCTTTTCGAGAGGCTAAGGATGCCTTTTGGCCTGAAGAACGCCGCTCAAGCGTTCCAAAGGTTAATGGATCAGGTCGGGCGGGGTTTGCCGTTCATATTCATCTATCTCAATGATATTCTGGTGGCCAGCAGCTCGCAGGCTGAACACGTTAGGCACCTCTTCGAACGGCTGCGTTAGCACTGGTTCGTGACCAACCCCGCGAAGTGCCAGTTCAGATTGTGCTCCATCTCCTTTTTAGGTCACAGGGTAACTTGCCAAGGCACACAACCGCTGCCTGAGAAGGTCGATGCAATCCGTCGCTTCCCAAGGCCACTCAAGGGCCTGCAGGAATTCATCGGAATGGTCAATTTCTACCACCAATTCGTCCCGTCAGCGGCCGCCATCGTGCGGCCATTGTTCCAATGCCTGGTGGGCAAGCCCAAGACCTGGTTTGGTCCAGGGAGGCTGGTATAGCTTTCAAGGGGGCTAAGACCACGCTGGTCAATGCCACCATGCTGGTACGCCCGAGGCCATGGGCCCTCACAGCTCTCACCATGGATGCATTGGATGTCGTGGTGGGTGCTGTCCTCGTGCAGTGGGTAGGTAGTTGCTGGGGTTTTTCAGCAGGTAGCTGTGGGCCCCGGAGATCAAGTACAGCGCTTTCGATCGGGAGCTCCTCGCGCTTTACCTAGTGATCCGACATTTCCGTTATTTCCTCGAGGGTCGCGCATTCACCGCATTCACGGACCACAAGCCGCTCATTGTATTGTATTGTATTGTATATCTTTATTGTCATTTCCTGAGTATTCGCATACCCAGAGGAAACAAAAAAAACGTTGCTCAACCAGTGTCCATTCAGTGTGCATGAAAAATAAATAGAAATAAAAAAAATACATGTATCATGAACAAATTTAACACTCTACTAAACATTCAACAGGCGTTCCGACCGGCAGCGGCACAACAGTGGCTCTGCTGCAGTGTGGGGGTTTGTGCGCAATACTTGGCAGGGGGAAAGTCCATTTAGCAGTCTTATAGCCTGTGGGAAGAAGCTGAGGAGCATCCTGCTGGTTTTGCAGCTAATGCTCCTGTACCTCTTCTCAGATGGCAGGATGGAGAAAATGTCATGCGATAGGTGGTAAGGGTCTTTGATGATGGAGATGGCTCTGCTGATACATCTCTTCCTGTATATGTCCAGCAGGAAGGGGAGTGGAGCACCAATAATCCTGCTGGCGGTCTTCACTATCCTGTCTAGTTGGTGCCGTTCGTACGCCTTGCAGCTCCCGAACCAGGAAGTGATGCCGTAGGTCAATGTGCTCTCGACAGTCCCCCTATAAAAAGTCCGTAGGTGTGTAGTGGGGAGGCCTGCTTTACGTAGTCTTCGGAGAGGGTGAAGTCGCTGCTGGGCTCTTTTGACCAGAGCTGTGGTGTTGGCCGTGGACGTCAGGTCATCAGACAGATGTAGTCCTAGGAACTTCATGCTGCTGACCCTTTCCACATCAGCTCCGTCGATGTGCAGAGGTGTATGGTGTTGTTTCCCCGCCCTCCTGAAGTCAACCACCATCTCCTTAGTTTTTCCCACGTTAAGAATGAGGTTGTGGGATTTGCACCAACCTGTGAGCAGCTCCACCTCCATCCTGTACGCCGATTCATCATTGTCACTGATGAGACCCACCACTGTTGTGTCATCAGTGAACTTGTTGATGAAGTTGTTATCGAGTCTGGCAGTACAGTCGTGTGTCAGCAGACTAAACAGAAGGGGGCTTAGGACACAGCCTTGGGGTGAGCCAGTGCTCACGGCTATGGTTTTTGATGTCCTCTTTGTTCTCTTTGAATAAGGTTTCCGACCCCTGGTCTGCCAGGCAACAGTGGCACCTCGCCTACATATCCGAATTGCCGTCTGACATTCAGCATGTGGTGGGGAAGCTGAACGTTGTGGCCGACGCGCTCTCCCATCCGGCGGTCCATGAGGTTTCTGTTTTAAACCTAGGTGTGGATTATGTGGAGCTGGCAGCGGCTCAAAGGAAGAATGCCGGCATGGAGGATTACCGCAATGCTGAATCGGGAGTGAAGCTGACTGAAATGCCTTGCGGCGCTGCAGGCGTGCGAGTCATTTGCGATGTCTCAACAGGTAAAGCCCGCCCGATCGTCCCGATTGCCTGGAGGCGTTGGATTTTTGACAACATCCACAGCCGAGCTCACCCGTCCATCCGTGCCACCTCTGCCCTGGTTGCGGCCAAGTTCGTCTGGCACGGGTTATGAAAGCAGGTCGCAGCATGGGCCTGAGCTTGTATCCCCTGTCAGACTTCCAAGGTGCAGGGGCATGTGTGCCCGCTCTTGAGGATTTTGCTGTTCCAGACGGCAGGTTCCTGCATATCCATGTTGACCTGGTGGGTCCCTTGCCGTGTTCGCTTGGGGCCACCCACTCACTATCATGGATAGGTTCACCAGGTGGGTGGAGGCAATACCGTTAACCGATACCTCCGCTGAGGCTTGTGCCCGCGCTATTGTCTCCAATTGGATCGCTCGTTTCAGAGTCCCTTCAGATATTACTACTGATCATGGGGCCCAGTTCACATCCTCCCTGTGGTATGGTGTACGGCGCCAAGTTGCACCAAACCACCGCGTATCATCCGGAATCGAATGGGTTCGCCGAGCAGTTTCACAGACACCTCAAGTCGGTGTTGAAGGCCTGGCTCACCGGCCCTGATTGAGTTGACCAGTTGCCCTGGGTTCGGCGGTGCTAGCTGACCTTCGCGAGGGGGCGCGTGTGTTGGTCCCGGTCCGCACCTCCCGACATGGGTTGTCCGCGCATGTTACGGGATTGTGCTTGTGTTTTCCTTCGTAGGGAAGCTCACCGCTCGCTGTTACAGCGGGTGTACGAAGGTCCGTACAGTGTGCTGAGGACTGGTACCTCGACATTCACGTTGGACATTGGTAGCAGGGAGGAGTTCATCTCCGTCAGCAGCCTTAAGCCAGCCTATGTCGACGAGGATAGCCCGGTGGCTGTGGCCACTCCACGGCGTAGAGGTCGTCCACCGGCCGTTTTGCCGCCCTCTGCACCTGTTACCCCCGGTTATATTTCACCGGTCCCCTCTTTTACGCCCATCCCTCGTTCGCATTTGTCGCGCCCCTCCGGTTCACTTTTGCCGGCCCCAAATGTTACCGTCGCCCCACGGCCTCGGACTACGCATTCCCATTGAACCGTCCGGTTACCCGTGTGTTTCCATACCGCGGATTCTGGGGGGGGCCATGTAGCGGCACCTACGAACCCGGCATTCGAAAGCCACGGTCATGTGACTCGGGAGGGGCTGCTGTTTTCGTGCGGTTCTACTGGCGCACGCAGGTATCGAACCCGGCATTCGAAAGCCACGGTCATGTGACTCGGGAGGGGCTGCTGTTTTCGTGCGGTTTCACTTTGGCGCCACAGTTGTTTGCTGACCACCGTTGTGATCAGACATGTTTGCAGAGACCTGTTAACTAAGGAGCGAGTTGTTAATAAAGGTCGTTCAGAAAGATTACATTGAAAGACATGGACCGGGCAGTGAATGACTGTCACCCAGCGCAAGTGAGACCATGTCCTGCTCCCAGTGGCAGTTGGAATTTAAGGATTTGCGGGAAGCGGCCGACATAAGCGAGGGATGGATGGAAGCAGAAGCAGTGGCGGTGGCAGATGCAAACGGGGAGCCGGGGCTGGCAAATGTTTGCCAGGCTGGCGAGTGTTTTCCGGGCTGGCGAGTGTTTGCTGGGCTGGCGAGTGTTTGCTGGGCTGGCGAGTCGCTCGCTGCAGCTCCGGCCACGGAGCAGCCTCAGTGCAAGAGTCCCAGGATGTCGGAGGCGTCGGAAGCGTTATGGCAATAAAACTCGATGACTTGATTTTGAAGCATTAATGCACGTTGGAGGTATAATGTAGCCATAGAAACATAGAAAATAGGTGTATACGGCCCTTCGAGCCTGCACCGCCATTCAATATGATTATGGCTGATCATCCAACTCAGTATCCTGTACCTGCCGTCTCTCCATACCCCCTGATCCCTTTAGCCACAAGGGCCACATCTAACTCTCTCTTAAATATAGCCAATGAACTGGCCTCAACTACCTACTGTGGCAGAGAATTCCAGAGATTCACCAATCTCTGTGAAAAATGGCTTCCTCATCTCGGTCCTAAAATATTTCCCCCTTATCCTTAAACTGTGACCCCTTGTTCTTGACTTCCCCAACATCGGGAACAATCTTCCTGCATCTATCCTGTCCAACCCCTTAAGAATTTTGTAAGTTTCTATAAGATCCCCCCTCAATCTTCTAAATTCTAGCGAGTACAAGCCGAGTCTATCCAGTCTTTCTTCATATGAAAGTACTGACATCCCAGGAATCAGTCTGGTGAACCTTCTCTGTACTCCCTCTATGGCAAGAATGTCTTTCCTCAGATTAGGAGACCAAAACTGTATGCAATACTCCAGGTATGGTCTCACCAAGACCCTGTACAACTGCAGTAGAACCTCCCTGCTCCTATACTCAAATCCTTTTGCTATGAATGCTAACATACCATTCGCTTTCATTGGCGAATTTAAAAAAATCTTTATTTAACAAAGAGAATTCGTATTTCCGTACGAAATACGGAACATTAGTGCGGGGCCCACCTTAGGCGCGGGGCCCAATTCGGAGCAATCGGTCAAATCGGCTTAAGGCCGGCCCTGCTGAGTGGTGACCTTATTGAGGTCTATAGCCATATATAACCATATAACAATTACAGCACGGAAACAGGCCATCTCGACCCTTCTAGTCCGTGCTGAACACGTATTCTCCCCTAGTCCCATACACCTGCGTTCAGACCATAACCCTCCATACCTTTCCCGTCCATATAACTATATCCAATTTATTTTTAAATGATAAAAACGAACCTGCCTCCACCACCTTCACTGGAAGCTCATTCCACACAGCTACCACTCTCTGAGTAAAGAAGTTCCCCCTCATGTTACCCCTAAACTTCTGTCCCTTAATTCTCAAGTCATGTCCCCCTGTTTGAATCTTCCCTACTCTCAGTGGGAAAAGCTTATCCACGTCAACTCTGTCTATCCCTCTCATCATTTTAAAGACCTCTATCAAGTCCCCCCTTAACCTTCTGCGCTCCAAAGAATAAAGCCCTAACTTGTTCAACCTTTCTCTGTAACTTAGTTGCTGAAACCCAGGCAACATTTCAGTAAATCTCCTCTGTACTCTCTCTATTTTGTTGACATCCTTCCTATAATTAGACAACCAAAATTGTACACCTTACTCCAAAATTGGCCTCACCAATGCCTTGTACAATTTTAACATTACATCCCAACTTCTATACTCAATGCTCTGATTTATAAAGGCCAGCACACCAAAAGCTTTCTTTACCACACTATCTACGTGAGATTCCACTTTCAGGGAACTGTGCACAGTTATTCCCAGATCCCTCTGTTCACCTGCATTCTTCAATTCCCCACCATGTACGTCCTATTTTGATTTGTCCTGCCAAGATGTAGCACCTCACACTTATCAGCATTAAACTCCATCTGCCATCTTTCAGCCCACTCTTCCAACTGGCATAAATCTCTCTATAGACTTTGAAAATCTACTTCATTATCCACAACCCCACATATCTTAGTATCATCTGCATACTTACTAATCCAATTTACCACACCATCATCCAGATCATTGATGTACATGACAAACAACAGTGGACCCAACACAGATCCCTGAGGCACCCCACTAGTCACTGGCCTCCAACCTGACAAACAACCATCCACCATTACTCTGGCATCTCCCATTCAGCCACTGTTGAATCCATCTTGCTACTCCTCCATTAATCCACAACCATTGAACCTTCTTAACCAACCTTCCATGAGGAACCTTGTCAAAGGCCTTACTGAAGTCCATGTATACAACATCCACTGCTTTACCCTCATCAATTTCCCGAGTAACCTCTTCAAAAAATTCAATAAGATTAGTCAAACATGACCTTCCAGGCACAAATCCATGTTGACTGTGCCTAATCAGACCCTGTTTATCCAGATGCTTATATATATTCTACACGATCTACACGATCATTAGGGGCATGGATAAAGTGAACGCTTTTCCCAGGGGAGAGGATTCTAAAACTAGAGGCACAGGCTTAAGGTAAGAGGGAGAGATTAAAGAGGAACCTCAGGGGAGTTTTTTTTTACTCAGAGTGCAGTCTGTATCTGGAATGAGCTGCCAGAGGAAGCTATAGAAGCTAATAATATTATGATATTTTAAAAGATTTGGACAGATATAAGGATAGGAATGTTTAGAGGAATATGGGCCAAATGCAGGCAACTGGGACAGGTCTGGAATGCCAGCTTGTTCAGGCTGGGCAAGGTGGGCTGAAGGGCCTGTTCCTGTGCTGTACAGCTATGTGATTGTGCCAAAGAACAGCCTGAGTGACTCAGAGTGAGCACAGGAAACCTGCGGCTTCCGTTCACGTTCATAAGAAGCAATTCATCAACAGTGTAGCGGCACCTCCTGAAAGCAGAGTCGCCCGCCAGGCCCCAGGCCCAGCCGACACCAGGCCCCAGGCCCAGCCGACACCAGGCCCCAGGCCCAGCCGACAACAGGCCCCAGGCCCAGCCGACACCAGGCCCCAGGCCCAGCCGACAACAGGCCCCAGGCCCAGCCGACAACAGGCCCCAGGCCCAACAACAGGCCCCAGGCCCAGGCTCGGTGAGTTGTTTCAGGATGGTACACCGGGAGAGGGTCACAGGATGTGGTGGGGACGGGGGGGAACGCAACCCCAATCCCTGGAGCACTCCATTGCTCCCCCTCCTCCCCGATCCTCCCACTCGTAGTGATGTGGGAGCATGGGCAGGCAACTCGGCCCCTCCAGATCGTGCTGACCTCCCCTCCTGCACTCGTCCAGTCCCCCCCCCCCCCCCCCCCCCGACTCTGCCCACCGCCCCAGCTAGGAATGCCCGCAGCCATGGAGCCTGTGCCACTACACAGACCGGCCAGCGTGGGGATGGAGGGGTCCCCTTGGATCAGACCCTCCATCAGGCCTCAGCGTACCGTCACCAGTCCCAGGGGGCGGTCTCACCCCCCCCCCCCCCCCCCCGACTGCGTGAAGCTGACAGTGTACACGGTCGTGAACGACTCTCTGACCACCCCTCCTCCCCCCTTCACAACGGCCTGCTCTGTATCTCCCCACACGATGGTCTCATCCGGATGGAGACCAGGACCAACCCACCACCCACTCACTCCGTCGGGAGACACACCCATAGCAACAACTGTCTGTGTGTCTGTGGGTATGTGAGTGTGAGCATGTGTCAGAATGTGTGTGTGAGAGTGTATGTGAGAGTGTCCGCACAAGTGTCTGTGTGTGTGGGCGCGAGTGTGAATGTGAGTGTGTGCATATGAGTGTGTGTGGGAGTGAGTGTGTATGTGTGCATGTGAGTGTGGGCGTGTGTGTGTGTGTGAGTGTGCATGTGTGCATGTGTGTGTGGGTGTGAATGTGTGAGTTAGTGAGCGTGTGTGTAAGCGTGAGTGTGGCCATGAATTCGAGTGTGTGCATTTGTGTGTGTGGGAGTGAATGTGAGTGTGTGCAGGTGTGTGTAAATGTAAGTGTGTGCATGTGAGTGTGTGTGGGCATGAGTGTAAGTGTGTGCATGAGTGTGTGTGGGCGTGATTGTGAGTTTGCATGTCTACGAGTGCGTGTGTGGGTGTAAGTGTGTGCATGAGTGTGGGCTTCAATGTGAGTGTGTGGGTCGGTGAATGTGAGTGTGTGCATGTGAGCTTGTGTGTGTGTGTGGGCGTGAGTGTGCGTATGTGAGCATGAGTTTGTGTGCATGTGTTTGTGGGCGGGTGGGTAGGCGTGAATGTGAGTGTGTGTGAATGTGTTTGTGTGTGGGCATGAATGTGAGTGTGTGCATGTGAGTTTAGGCGTGAGTGTGCGCATGTGAGTGTGTGTGCATGTGTTTGTGGGCGGGTATGTGGGCATGAATGTGAGTGTGCATGTGTGGGTGTGAGTGTGTGCTGTGTGGGTGTGAGTGTGTGCTGTGTGGGTGTGAGTGTGTGCTGTGTGCGTGTGAGTGTGAATGTGAGTGTGTGCTGTGTGGGTGTGAGTGTACTGATGTGGGTCGATGATGGTCTCGTGGGCCGAGGGACCTCAGCAATCTTTATTTGCGTGCTATGCAGGCAGATCATGCCACACACGTGTACGTCAGCTGGTGCTTGAGAAAAATAAACAGAGGTCAGACCCGAGTGTTATTGACTTTACTGCTTTTGACGCAATAAAAACCCCCAAATATTTGGCAGCAAAAGTCACAGAACTAAACTTTGTCCCCTGAAATAGGATGTTAGACTGGCACAGCAGCAGTTAGGAAGAAGATATAAAGACACAGAGTTATACAGAGTGGAAACAGGCCCTTCGGCCCACCGTGTGCCAGGTGTTGCCTCATTCCTGGCTGTGGATGTGAGGTGAGGTGCAGGATCGGCCTGGAGAGATCAGGGCCAGATGCAGCCAGGTGGGACTAGCTGGGTCACTATGGATGAGTTGGGCTGAAGGGCCTGTTTCTGTGCTGTCACTGTAGTGGTTTTCCTGCCGTGCCGAGCCGTGCCGTGCCGGGCCGTGCCGTGCCGAGCCGTGGCGCCGAGCCGTGCCGTGCCGGGGTTGTCTCCCATCGCCAGCCCCGACATTGATGACCAGCTGCCCAAGCCTCCCACACAGCTCTGCCCTCTCCACACTTCCCTCCCTCTCTCCACCTCTCATTCGGGTCCCACCTTCACCCCCAGAGGCCGGCCGTGATCTCACGGCCCCTGTAGTTAATGATCAGCCAGTTCTCACCGCTTTCGCAATGTGTTTCTTTCACAAAGCCCCTCGCCGCCGCTGCCTTCCACGGGACTGTCCCGTCCCCAACCCGGAGCGACCCCGCACCCAGCCAGGAAGAGCGGCCCGGAGCACGGAGCTGCCGGCAGCTATTAGTTCAATAAGGTGTAGTCCACGTTAATGCTGCTCCCACCTCAAACAGCACGAGGGGGTGACAGGGAACACCACCGGCTGGGGCTTTAGTTCAGCTGCTGGTAGGGGGCATTCGGCCCGCAATCCTGCTAGCCCACCTGGCGAACCTGCCTCACAACAGTGTCTCTGCCTCCAGGAGGAGGTGGGGGTGCGGGATAGAGTGAGGGGAGCAGGGCTGCAGTGGAGGAACAGGCACTAGAGTGGGGTGGAGGGGTGGGGGCTATAGTGGGGAGAGGAGGTGGGGGGTTAACATCGTTTTCAGCTGAGAGGGGCAAAGTTTAAAGATGTGTGGAGGTTTGGCTGGAGCTCGCTGCCAGGGGTGGGTGGTGGCAGATACGTTAGTGGTGTTTGACAGACCTTTGGACAAGGACATGGATGTGCAAGGAATGGAGGCATGTGGATCATGTGCTGACAGAGGAGTTAGTTTAACTTGGCATCATGTTGAGCAGGGACATAGTGGGCCAAAGGGCCTGTTCCTGTGCTGTACTGTTCCATGTTCACGCAGGCAAGTGGAGGGGGTCCACACTGCTAGGATTACAAGAGGGGAGGACCAGCAGCGGTCCAGGGTCTGAGCCGAGCTCTGGTCAGTGGGGGGTGTGGGCTCTGATCAGTGGGGGGTGTGGGCTCTGGTCAGCGGGGGGGGGGGGCATGGTCAGTGGGGGGGGGGGCATGGTCAGTGGGGGGTGTGGGGCTCTGGTCAGTGGGGGGTGTGGGGTGGTCAGTGGGGGATCTGGTGGGGACAATGTCACGTGGTGTCAGGGTGCCGCTGGAGACGGTTGCTGAGGCATGGTTGGTGGGCATGAGGTGGGGGTTTGATCGGATGGAGACGGGGTTGTAACTCTGCCTCTCATCCTCCCACCGCAGGGCCGCCCCGGAGGGATGAGCAGCCACCCGGAGACTGTGGCTGGGGGTCACCGTCCGTGGTGAGTGGCGATGCCTCGGGAACACTGGCTGCTGTGGACGTTCCCAGCCACGTTCTGCTGCGCCAGGGTGAAGCTCCGCCAGCGCACTCTGTTCCTCCTCCTCCTCCTGCCCGCCCTGCTGCTCCTCCTCTGGCCCGTGTGGACAGCCCAGCCACCCTGCACGCTCGCCTCCTGCAGCTGCGAGACCTGTGTCACTGACCAAGGCCTCTCCGCATGGTTCGACCAGCGCTTCAACTCTACTGTGCAGCCACTACTGACCAACGACAATACCAACATCTCCACTGACATCCTCCTCTGGTGGCTGGTGAGGAGATCGATCACACACTCATTGACGCTGAAAGTCAAACCTGAAATACGAACAGAAAATGCTGGACAGGCAGCATCTGTGGAGGGAGAAGCAGTTAGCTGATGCCTGGGAGTCTCGATCAGACTGGGCAAGGGCGAAATGAGTGGTTATCCACAGCAGAGAGGGTGGGGGACGGGTGGTGTGGGGAGAGGGTTAAATAGTGCAACACTAAATGGGGCGTAGTCAGCATAAGTTCCAAATTGGGGCAGAATTAGGCCATTCGACCCATCGAGTCTGATCTCTTCCCTCTCTGATCTCTTTCCCTCCCAACCCCATTCTCCTGCCTGCGCCCATAGGTACAAAGGTAAGCTAGCCAAGAATATAAAGGAGTATAGTTAAAGCTTCTTTAGGTATGTGAAGAGGAAAAAATTAGTTAAGACCAAAGTTGGACCCTTGAAGACAGAAACAGGTGAATTTATTATGGAGAACAAGGCAGACAAGTTGAACAGGAACTATGACAATGGACAAGGGAGAGCCAGTGGATGTAGTGTACCTGGACTTTCACAAAGCCTTTGGTAAGGTCCCACATAGAAGATTAGTTGGCAAAATTAAAACACATGGTATTGGGGGTAGGGTACTGACGTGAATACAAAATTAGTTAGCAGACAGGAAACAAAGAGAAGGGATTAACAGGTCACTTTCAAAGTAGCAGGCTCGGTGCTGGGACAGCAGCTGTTTGCAATATACATTAATGATTTAGATGAAGGGATTCAAAGTAACATTAGCAAATTAGCATATGACACAAACCTGGGTGGCAGTGTGAACTGTGAGGAAGATACCATGAGAATGCAGGATGTCTTGGACAGGTTGGGTGAGTGGACAGATGTGGATAAATGTGAGGTTATCCACTTTGGTAACATGAACAGGAAGACAGATTATTATCTAAATTGTGTCAAATTGGGGAAAGGGGAAGTACAATGAAATCTGGATGTCCTTGTTCAGCTGTCACTGAAAGTAAGCATGCAGGTACAGCAGGCAGTGAAGAAAGTGAATGGCATGTTGGCCTTCATAACAAGAGTTCAGTATAGATTTAGATAATAATTTAGTATTGAAGCAAAGATATCCTTCTGCAGTTGTACAGGGCCATAGTGAGACCACACCTGGAGTATTGTGTGCAGTTTTGGTCTCCAAATTTGAGGAAGGACATTCTTGCTATTGAGGGAGTGCAGCTTAAGTTCACAAGGTTAATTCCCGTGATGGCGGGATTGTCATATGTTGAAAGAATGGGCTTGTATACGCTGGAATTTAGGATGAGAAGGCATCTTATTGAAACATATAAGATTATTAAGTGATTGGACACACTACAGGCAGGAAACATTTTCCCGATGTTGGGGGGGGGGGGGGGGGGGGGGGGGGGGGGGGGGGGAGTCCAGATCCAGGGGCCACAGTTTAAGAATAAGGGGTAGGCCATTTAGAACAGAGATGAGGGGAAAAAAAATCACCCAGAGTTGTGAATCTGTGGAATTATCTGCCTCAGAAGGCAGTGGAGGCCAATTTTCTGGATGGTTTCAAGAGAGAGTTAGATAGAGCTCTTAAAGATAGTGGAGTCAGGGGGATGGGGAGAAGCCAGGAACGGGGTATTGATTGTGGATGATCAGCCATGATCACAGTGAATGGCGGTGCTGGCTCGAAGGGCCGAATGGCCTACTCCTGCACCTATTGTCTATTGTCAATAACCCCTGACACCCTTACTAATCAAGAACCTGTCAATCTTCACTTTAAAAACACTTAATGATTTGGCCTCCATCGCCGTTTCAAGCCTGTCAGTCTGGGTAACGTGTTGTAAATTGTGGAACACGTCAGAATAGGAAGTGATCCAAGATGCCGGCAGGAAGACAGAGCCAGTCCTGGAAGTGGCACAGAGACGGGGCTTCCTAAAGTGGTACACACACGGAGTGCTGGAGTAACCCAGTGGGCCAGGCAGCATCGGTGGAGCTGGATCCCGACTCAAACCCTCACCAACGCATGTTCTTCACAGATGCTGCCTGTCCCGCGGAATTACCCCAGCACTTTGTATCCTGTTTAGCATCTGCAGTTCCTTGTTCCCATCTAAAGTTGGAAATGTGTTACAGAGTCAGCAATGTTGTAACAGGTAGAAGGTGAGGGGCTGTTCCTTGTGGCCGTGAGGGCAGTGATCGAGGGCGTCTCTGGGGCAGGAGTTGTGTGTGTGGTGGGGGGGGGGCATTTGGGGGGCATGGTTGTTGGGGGCAGGATCTGGGGGTCTAAGGGAGAGGGTAATTTGGTGGGGATTAGTGGGGGGAAGGGAAGGGGGGGGGGGGGGTTCTGGAGGGGGGGGGAGGTTATCGGGGTCTCCACTGCGGCGTTCCCTCGCTACCCCGTTGCCCCGCCTACACTGGGGGAGATGTGGTCCTTACACTAGGGGTGATGTGGTGCCTCCGGTCCCTACAGAAGCTACAGATGAAGGCCCCGGCCGTCAGCCTGGCCCACGAGCTGCTCTTCCAGCAGGCCCCCAAGTCCCGGCTGGACCCCCGCAACAACTGCCGCTGCCACACCTGCGCTGTTGTGGGCAACTCCGGTAACCTGGTCAGCTCCAGTTACGGCCAGCTAATCGATTCACACCGGTTTGTGTTCAGGTGAGTGGCGGAAATGTAACGGCGTTGCTTCCGCTGTAGAGGAGGGAGGGAGGTTTGGGGAGGGAGGGGGCGAAGGTGGAGGGAGGGGGAGGGAGGGGAAGGGAGGGCGATTGAAGGTCCGCGCAGCCCCTCCGGCCACGGTGAGGGACCCGCTCCCAGCCCCTCTCCACAACCCCACCGCCCTCTGCCACTGCCTAGTGTCTGTCCCATGCACCTTCCGCCCATCTGCCTGGTACTAGCCTGGGAGAGGACAGGTACAGTAGTGCGCACCACTGGAGCATGGAGTCGTGTTGTCCCTACCCCACTGAATGCGAACATCCTGAAGCCCTGGGTGGGAATCGGGATCCCTGGGTGAGTTACAGTGATCAGTAAATCCATGGAGTTACATCTGGGGATCACCAGGTTTGGGAAATGTAAACCCAAGAGCTGGTCATTTTTGATCAACCAGGTCACACCTAAATCCACCTCATATAGTTTAGTTTAGAGATAAAACGGAAATAGGCCCGTTGACCCGCCGAGTCCATGCCGACCACCGTTAGCCCACTTTCTCATCCACTCCCCACACTCCAGCGACTATTTACAAAGGGACAATTATCCCACAAACATGTATGTCTGTGGAGTGTGGGGGGAAACCGGAGCACTTGGAGAAAACCCACACGGTCACGGGGAGAACGTGCAAACTCCACACAGACAGCAGCCGAGGTGAGGATTGAAGCCGGGAGGCCCGGAAGCCCCTCCCACCCACATCTTGGGGTCAATGACTGAGAGGCCCGGAACCAGGACGGCCGTTCGGCCCTGTCCCGCCGGTAACTGCTGCCCTTTCCCAAGGATGAACCAGGCGGTGACGGAAGGCTACGAGGCGGACGTTGGCCGCAAGACCACCCACCACCTGATGTACCCGGAGAGCGCCCGCAGTCTGGAGCCGGGGGTGAGGCCCGTGCTCGTTCCCTTCAAGCCCCGGGACCTGCAGTGGATGCAGCCCGGCACACGGTGAGTGGGGACCCGGGTAGATAGATGCCCGGCGGGGGTCCGGGGCCGTGGTGTCCACGTTGTGAGGAGCCGGGGCTGAGCCCGTCCGGGGTGGGTGTCTGGGGGTCCCGGGGGCGGGGGTACACTGCCCTCACCCTAATGCCCCCGCTGCGACACTCACCGCGGCCTCTTCTTGCCTTGCAGAGCGCGGAGAGCCCTTCGAGTCGACTGGGACAAGGTGAGGGGAGAGGATGGGGAGGCAGTCAACCCCCCAGCCTCAACCCCCCCCCCCCCCCCTCCTCCCCCGACCTCCCCCCCCCTCCACCCGACCTCCCCCCCCCCCCCCCCTCCCCCTCCACCCACCACCTGCCCCCCTCCGTGCACTGTCTGACCCCAGTGACTTCACTGACCTTGACCCTTAACCTCACCACTGACCCTGTGACCCCAGCCGATCCTGTGGACTGGAGGATAGCTAATGTTATCCCACTTTTCAAGAAAGGAGCGAGAGAGAAAACGTGGAATTACAGACCAGTTAGCCCCACTTCGGTGGTGGGAAAGATGCTGGAGTCAGTTATTAAAGAGGTAATAATGGTGCATTTAGATAGCAGTAAAAGGATTGGTCCAAGTCAACATGGATTTATGAAAGGGAAATCATGCTGGACTAATCTTCTGGAATTTTTTGAGGATGTGACAGATAAAATGGATGAAGGGGAGCCAGTGGATGTAGTGCATCTAGACTTTCAGAAAGCCTTTGATAAGGTCCCGCACGGGAGACTGGTGACTAAAATTAGAGCACATGGTATTGGGGTAGGGTGTTGACATGGATAGAAAATTGGTTGGCAGACAGGAAGCAAAGAGTAGGAGTGAACGGGTCCTTTTCAGAATGGCAGGCAGCGGCGAGTGGAGTGCCGCAAGGCTCGGTGTTGGGGCTGCAACTGTTTACCATATATATTAATGATTTGGAAGAGGGAATTAGCAGCAACACTAGCAAGTTTGCGGATGACACAAAGCTGGGTGGAAATGTGAACTGTGAAGAGGATGTTAGGAGTTTGCAGGGTGACCTGGACAGGTTGAGTGAGTGGGCAGATGCGTGGCAGATGCAGTATAATATAGATAAATGTGATGTTATCCACTTTGGCGGCAAAAACAAGGGGGCAGATTACTATCTCAATAGGGTTAGGTTAGGTAAGGGGGAGGTACAGCGAGACATGGGTGTCCTTGTACACCGGTCACTGAAAGCTGGCCTGCAGGTACAGAGAGCAGTGAAGAAAGCTAATGGAATGTTGGCCTTCATAACAAGAGGATTTCAGTATAGGAGTAAAGAGGTTATTCTGCAGTTGTATAAGGCTCTGGTGAGCACATCTGTTCTAGATGTCAGCAGATCTATATCGGTGAGACCAAGCGGAGGTTGGGCGATCGTTTCGCCGAACACCTCCGCTCGGTCCGCAATAACCAAGCTGACCTCCCGGTGGCTCAGCACTTCAACTCCCCCTCCCACTCCGTCTCCGACCTCTCTGTCCTGGGTCTCCTCCATAGCCACAGCGAGCAGCACCGGAAATTGGAGGAACAGCACCTCATATTCTGTTTGGGGAGTCTGCACCTCGGGGGCATGAACATCGAATTCTCCCAATTTTGTTAGTCCTTGCTGTCTCCTCCCCTTCCTCAGCCCCCCTGCTGTCTCCTCCCATCCCCCAGCCTTCGGGCTCCTCCTCCTTTTCCCTTTCTTGTCCCCACCCACCCCCGCCCCCGATCAGTCTGAAGAAGGGTTTCGGCCCGAAACGTTGCCTATTTCCTTCGCTCCCTAGATGCTGCTGCACCCGCTGAGTTTCTCCAGCTTTTTTGTGTAACCTTCGATTCTCCAGCATCTGCAGTTCCCTCTTAAGCACATCTGGAGTATTGTGTGCAGTTTTGGTCTCCTAATTTGAGGAAGGACATCCTTGTGATTGAAGCAGTGCAGCGTAGGTTCACGAGATTGATCCCTGGGATGGCGGGACTGTCATATGAGGAAAGATTGAAAAGACTAGGCTTGTATTCACTGGAGTTTAGAAGGATGAGGGGGTTCTTATAGAAACATATAAAATTATAAAAGGACTGGACAAGCTGGATGCAGGAAAAATGTTCCCAATGTTGGGACCATTGGGACCATTGATTCCCCAGTCTTAGAATAAAGGGGAGGTCATTTAAGACTGAGGTGAGAAAAAACTTTTTCACCCGGAGAGTTGTGAATTTATGGAATTCCCTGCCACAGAGGGCAGTGGAGGCCAAGTCACTGGATGGATTTAAGAGAGAGTTAGATAGAGCTGGGTTATTGATAGGGGGCGATCAGCTATGATCACAATGAATGGCGGTGCTGGCTCGAAGGGCCGAATAGCCTCCTCCTGCACCTATTTTCTATGTTTCTATCCCTAACCCAATTGCCCTCAACCCTGACCCCGCAGTGACCGTGGCTGACGTCACCCTGACCCCAGCCGACCCCTGACCTGGCCCTAATGATCTCACCCGTGACCCCAGCCGACCCTAATGACCTCACCCATGACCCCAGCCGACCCCTGACCTGACCCCAATGACCTGAGCCGTGACCCGTGACCTCTCCCGCAGGCCCTCACCTTCCATCCGGCCTTCATGAAGTACGTGCACGACGCCTGGACCCAGGGTCACGGCCGCTACCCGTCCACCGGCCTCCTGGCGCTCGTCCTCGCCCTGCACCTGTGCGACCAGGTGAGTGGCCCCGCCCCCGCCCCCGCCCCCCCGCCCACCACCTGCGGCAGGACAGCCCTGGGGGGGGGGGGCGGGGGGGGGCTCCCTCGGACTAGGGGACGTGCGGGGGGGGGGGTCTTGGTTTTTGGTTTCTTGGTCCTCCAAAATATTCCGAATTTAAACTGGAGGTTGTCTGGGGGGGGGGGGTTGTTCTGTCCCGTGGGAGGGTAGTTGTTGGGGGGGGGGGTTGTCTGTCCCGTGGGGGGGGGGGGTTGTCTGTCGGGGGGTGGTTGGTCCCACACTGACGCTGTGCCGCCCGCCCCGCAGGTGTCGGTGATGGGCTACGGGTCGGACGGGCGCGGGGATTGGCACCATTACTGGGAGCGGAACCGACTGGCCGGCGCCTTCCGATTCACCGGAGTTCACGACGCTACGTTCGAGGCCGCGGTCATCAGGCGCCTGGCGGCCGGTGGCAAAGTCCGTCTGTATCGGGGCCGTCTCTGACCCACTCCGGCCGGACATTCAACGTGGCACGGCAGCGGCGGCGGCGGGGAACATCGCCGGTAGATACACACATCCCACCCCACTCTGCATTCATATATCTCCTTTTCACAACTCCCCGGGGGCCACCGCATTCCTAGCACCGACTCTCCGCCGCCGGGGTCGCCCTAAGCCCCCCCCCCCCGGGCCACAACTCTGTCCCCCGTTGTCAGTCCCAACACGCGGTCTCAGCCTCGCCGCCTTCGCTCGGTCACTTCTCTCCGGCCGCTGCCCGACACGATGTCGTCAAACCCCGTGTCCGCCACAACACTGAGACCATCCAGCCCTTGGGGAGGGGCCGGTGTTGGCCCACCGAGGTCAGAGGGCCGCCACCTCTTCACTTGCCCCCGTTGTGAAGCGACAGCACGGCGCAAGGCCATTCGGCCCAACACGTCTGTGCAGACCAGCGGGAGAACAAAGAGGAAATAGAATGAATTGTATTGTGTGTCTTGTTGCTTTTCACTTCGTATTCAAATGTCACCTCAATTGGTACAACTGTGACAATAAACTGACATGTAAACCCACCACTGTTGTTCCCATCTGATGTGATCGCCGAGAAAAAAGCAGTGTTTGTTGAACCCAGCGGGTCGGGCAGCGCCTGTAGAGGGAATGGGCGTCGCGACCCTTCTTCAGGCCTGATCAGAAACATCATCTGTCCACTCCCTACACGGATGCTGCCCGACCCGCTCAGTTCCTCCAGCACTTTGTGTGTTTTTTTGTGTAAACCAGCTCCTGCAGCTCCCGTGTCGGTTCCAAAGATCCAAATAATTCTGGGCATTTTTGAGCCGAGACAAAAAGAGATGTTTCCTTCCACCGGGACACAAATAAACCGGAATCTTTAACTTTTACCAAATATTTAATAACCAATTTTGAAAACTCTGGAGGAAAAACTTTTATGAAAAATTTGTCAAAATAAAAGTTTCGTCGAACGCAGTAAACCGCGGGCCGTGAATGACGGGACACCGAGTGTCCGAATGATGCTTCCCCCGTCCGGCCTAAAGTGCAAAAACCGCGCTTGTGCTTCTAATCGAGGTCGGGGCCTGTCCTCTCTCCCCTCGCCCCGGGGCCCGTCCACCGACCCCTTCCCCGGCCGTTCACCTGCTCCCTGCTCCGCGCTGCCGCCCTTCACTTCGCCCGGGGCCCGGACAACGAAACACTGACCCTACCCCCCCGCCCTCGCCGCCTGACCGAACCGCTGATTCAACCGATTGAAACGACAACCCCGGCCATCTGTCTCCCTCCACCCCCCCCTCTACGTTCGACGAGGGTGGCGGCCGGACAGTGAAGAGCTCCCGTCCCTCGGGCAGTAAATGTAGGGAACTGATCCTTCAGCCCGAGTCTGCAGAAGGTGAAACGTTGACTGCCCGCCTGCCTCACAGACGCTGCCCGACCCGCTGGCTTTGTGTTTTGCTCAGGATTCTAGCACCTGCACGTCCTCATAATGTCCATCGGACAGCGAGGTTTCTGAGGTGCGTTTTTTGGCACTTATGCTGGGGGGGGGGGTTTTGGGGGGGGGGGGGGGGGGGGGGGGGGGGGGGGGTTGTTGTGGGGAGAAAGGGAGGTGTGGAGCACACGAGGAGGGGGGGGGGGGGGCGAGTTGCGGGGATGAAGGTAGTTGTGGGGCTGGGGAGAGAAGGGGAGGAAGGGAGTTGTGGGGGACGAGGGGATTGTGGAGAGGGGCTGGGAGCGGGTCCATCACCGTGGCCGGAGAGGCAGCCAGGACCTAGCCCGGGGCAGCAACTCGTGCCGGAACAACCAGCCCAGGAGCGATGGGGAGGTCACAGGGGACGTGCCAGGGCCAGAGGGCACCAGCCGTCATCAAAATCTACTAAACATTTGATTTTAAGACTAATCACGTTGTCAAGATTAACAAATATTCTTTAAAACCCAAACACACTTTGGAAGCTGGAACAATGAAACAAGTAAGGCGCTGGTTGAAAGGAAAGCGAGGAGCCCGGGCGGGGCCAGAGAGAGAGAGCAGCCGACAGAAGAGGCTACAGACAGAGCCCAGCGCCACTAACTACATCCCCACTAACTACAGGCTTAGCTCCCGCCGGCCATGGCAGAATTTGCAGCGAACCCATTTGACAACCTGAAGCTTGTACAGTTTTGTCACAAATAAATATCTAGCCATATTAAGATTCACAAAGCGAAATAACTCGTTGTGTCTGCGTCCACAAGTACCGGCGCCGCTCCGGCCCGCGGCTGCCGGGCGCTTCACCATGGAGCGGGAACCCGGACCCGCGCCCGGGGACTGAGCGGGCAGTTTGATACCAAGCTGAAAGAGCAAGAATGCTGGCCGGAGCCGCGTCCAGTGGCCGGGCATGTGTCCGGAGCCGGTGACCGGGCCGCACCTGTTACATCAATTGCGGCGCCGAGCGGTCGTTGGTGATGGTTTTGCGCAGTTTGACGCCGCCGCGGATCACGGACAGGACGTCCCCCGGGTCGGTGGGCGAGGTGGTGGCTGGTCGCTGAGAGCCCTCTGCCTTAGCGGGAGGCACCGACAGCCCATTGCCCGCAGAGCCGGGCTGGTGGGCCCCCGGGCCGGGCAGGTGTGGCCCCGGGCCAGGCTGATGGGCCCCCGGGCCGGGCTGGGTGGAGGCGCAGTAGCGGAGGTCTCGGTGCGCGTGCCCACCGCGGACACACTCGTCGCTGGTGGCACGGCCGCCCATGGGCCCGGGCACGGGGGCGAGCATGGGCACGACCGGGGTGCGGATGGGGATGGGAACCCCGCTGATGGTGCCACGCCTCGGGCCCGGCTTACTGGAGGGTTTCCTGCGGATGGTGGCGAGGTGCGGGGGTGCGGGGTCGCTGCACAGACTGACGGTGGAGGCCGGCCGCTTCCCCTGGAACATGCGGCGGTAGTTGTGGCTCAAGTCGCTGTTCCGCGGGATCGTGGACGACTTGTCAAAGCTCAGCTGGTCCAGCAGCTCCGGCTCCCCGGGCAGTGACAGGTAGTCGTAGTCGGACACTGCAGAGACAGGTTGAGGAGGGGTCAGACACAGGGGCACGGTGATGGGTCAAGGACAGAGATGGTCGTGGGTCAGGGCCCTCACACCCGCCCCAGGGGGTCGGACAGCCGAGCCCCACCGTCACAAATCCAGGTCAAGGCCCCTTCGGCCCCTAGAGCCCACTCCCATACATCCCGCAGCCCCGCGTCCCAGAACTC
Organism: Leucoraja erinaceus; assembly: GCF_028641065.1. Classification (NCBI taxonomy): domain Eukaryota; kingdom Metazoa; phylum Chordata; class Chondrichthyes; order Rajiformes; family Rajidae; genus Leucoraja; species Leucoraja erinaceus. The sequence continues at coordinate 1,641,837 of NC_073397.1, forward strand.
CCCGGATCATCCCAATGACCGGGATACCCACCCCCTCCCCCCCCCCCCCCCCCTTTCCCCCTCCCTCCCCTACTCCCTCCCCTTTCCCCCTCCCCCCCCCCCCCCCCTCTTCCCCCAATCCCCGCCTCCCCACCACCCCCCCCTCCCCCCCCTCCCCTCCTCCTCCCCCCCCCCCCCCCCAAGCGGTCACTCAACCCCGACCTGATCGCCACCTAGAGAGGGTAAAAAAACGAACAACTCACCAATCAGTGCCTGATCCTTCCTCGCTGCTGCAACACGGAAACACCGAGTGCCAACCGACCGGGAGGGTGGGGGAGAGATGGGAGCGGGCAGTGGGGAACATTACAATTAGTGGGTTTGTTGCACCTATGAACCACCATACGTCAGCATCTAAACACACGCGGAAACCAGTGACGCGCCCGGTGCCTCCCCGTCACTCCTCGGTCTGACCACTGACCCCCCCCCCCCCCTGCGGCATTCACACCCCCCCCCCCTCTACCCAACACACCCTGATCCCCCTCCCCCTTCCTCTTCCGCCCGCACCCACCTCTAACCCCCCCCCCCCACCCACCCCCCTTCTCCCACCCCCATCTCTCCAACCGAACCCGGGCCCTTCACCGCAGTTACCCCCCGCCCTCACCCACGTTACTCCCACCATCCTGTCCCTACTCACGGTGCATAGGGATGGTGTCCTCGGAGCAGGAAGGGGTGGTGGTCTGGGTGCTGTAGCCGCTGGAACATGGCAGTGAGTCCCGGGATCCGCGCCGCCCCTCCCCGCCTGCGCCCGCCAGCGGCAACGACAGCGGCAACGGCCCCCCCCGCCGCGACCTGCAGGAACATGGCAGCTCAGCAACATGGCACCGGGGGATGGGGGGGGGGGAGGACGAGGGGAGGGGGGAGGACGATGAGGGGGGCAGACAAGGAGGGGGCAGCATTACCTTGTAGGCGGTGCCAGTCAGGGCTTGCGGTCTCTCGGTGCCCGCTGGGGGCTGGTGGTTGTCCCGTTATATCCGGCGCTGGGAGCCCAGTCCGGAGGGGGGAGCGCCGGCCAGTCCTAGAGTGGAGAAAGGGAAGGTGAAGGATTGCCTGGGATACACCCCCCCCCCCCCGGAACAGACTCCTTCCCACCCTCGTCCCGAATTCACCCACCCCAGGTACCTGTCCCCACCAGTACTGTACCCCAATGTTATACACACGGGCCTGTCGTACCCCAGCCCAGACGCTGGGGGTCTCAGCGAGAGTGGGGAGTGGGGGGGGGGAATGGGGTGTAATGAGGATAAGGGAGGATGTGGGTGTGGGGAGGAGGGGACAGAGATTCATGCAAGAGAGATAGAGAGAGTGAGAGATGTAAATATTAGAGAGAGATCCTCGTTGCCGTGGGTTTGTAAGGGGTGAGAACGTGCCGATATTTACAGCCCCTGTCCTGGCTGGGCTCAGCGTGGAAATACCACTTTGTTCAACACAGGGGGTGGTGGAGGGGGGGGAGGGGGGATGGGGAAGGGGGTCACCTCCCTGGCTGCAGCTGGTGCTGGACACGGACGAGGGACCTCACATTAGGGGCACAGCTGGAGGGAGCAACGGACTGGAAGAGCCCGGGGGAGGGGAGGACGGGCTGGGGTAGGTGGGGGGTGAGGAGTGAGGGGCAGAGGGAGGCGGGGATGGGATACATCGTACCTGGCCTGACACCGACATGTCCGGGGGGGTGGGGGTACTCCTTACCTGGCTGTCGTCGGAGACGGAGACGTCTCTGGTGGGGGGGGAGGGGGCAGCATGGCTCCCGGAGAGACCGGCTCAAAGCTGGGAATGCTGGGGTGTCTGGCAACCGCAGGCAGGTACAGGGAATAGCTGCTGGGAACGAGAGACACACATCACTCACACTCTCACCCTTCCCTACATCTCACCCCCCCTTCCACCTCACCTAGCCCTCCCCCCCCCTCCCACAACCCTACTTCTCACCCCTCCCCTCCCTTACAACTCACCTCCCCCTCACCACAACCACCCTCGCCCTCTCCTCCCCCTCACCCCCCACCCCAGTCCCAACCATTCCTCTCCCTACCCAATCTCTTCCACCTCCCCTCCCCCCATTCATCCAAAATCCATCACGTCAAACTGCTGGAGTTACAGGTGGGCACCTCATGTCAACAAGAGCAAGGAGATAGTGATTGACTTCAGGAAGCCACGTGGCACACATAGCCCAGTTTATATTGACGCCACCAGAGTAGAGATGGTTGAAGACTTCAAGTTCCTCGGAGTAAATATAACCAGAAACTTGTCCTGGACCAGCCACATCAAAGCAATGGCCAAGAAAGCACATCAATGCCTCTACTTCCTTAGAAGACTTAGCAAGTTTGGCATGTCTCCTACAACTCTCACCAACGTCTATAGATATGCCAGAGAAAGCATTTTATCAATGTGCAACTCAACATGGCATGGGAACAGCTCCATCCAAGACCACCAAGGGATATGGGGAGAAGGCAGCAGAACGGGGTTAAAAGGGAAATATAGAGTAGCTAAGATTGAATGGCAGAGTACACTCAATGGGTTGAATGGCCTCATTCTGCTCCTAGAACCTACAAACTTATGAAATTGCAGAGAATTGTGGACGCAGCCCAGACAGTCACATAAACCAACCTCCCTTCCATTGACTCCATCTACACTTCATGCTGCCTCGGCAAGGCCAGCAGCCTAATCAAGGACCGGTCTCACGCCAATCATTCTGTCTTCTCCCCTCTCCCATCAGGCAAGGGGTACAGAAGTGTTAAAAAGCACATCTCCAGATTCAGGGACTGTTTCTTCTCAGCTGTTATCAGGCAACTGAACCATCCTATCACCAACTGGCGGGGAGATTTGCAAAGGCTACTGCGGAGACTTTAAACTAGAACGGTTGGGGGGAGGGACTCAAATAGGGAAAGCTAGTAGTCAGTGTGCGAGGCAGGAGGCAGAGAATGGTAGCACTCGGACACAAAATGTAGGGGAGAAAGAAGAAAAAGATAATAAACAGAGAATAAGAGGCGGTGGGTTTCTTAAATGTGTATATTTTAATGCTAGGAGCATTGTAAGAAAGGTGGATGAGCTTAGAGCCTGGATTGACACCTGGAAGTATGATGTTGTGGCGATCAGTGAAACATGGTTGCAGGAGGGCTGTAATTGGAAACTAAATATTCCAGGAATTTGTTGCTTTAGGTGTGATAGAATTGGAGGGGCAAGAGGTGGAGGTGTTGCATTGCTTGTTAGGGAAAATATTACAGCAGTGCTTTGGCAGGATAGATTAGAGGGCTCGTCTAGGGAGGCTATTTGGGTGGAACTGAGAAATGGGAAATGGACTTATAGGGGTGTATTATAGGCCGCCTAATGGGGAGCGAGAATTGGAAGAGCAAATATGTAAGGAGATTGCAGATATTAGTAGTAAGCACAAGGTAGTGATTGTGGGAGATTTCAACTTTCCACACATAGACTGGGAAACACATTCTGTAAATGGGCTGGATGGGTTGGAGTTTGTAAAATTTATGCAGGATAGTTTTTTGCAGCAATACATAGAGGTACCTACTAGAGAAGGGGCAGTGCTGGACCTCCTGTTAGGAAATGAGACAGGTCAGGTGGCGGAGGTATGTGTTGGGGAGCACTTCGGGTCCAGTGATCACAATACCATTAGTTTCAATATAATTATGGAGAGGGTCAGAACTGGACCTAGGGTTGAGATTTTTGATTGGAGAAAGGCTAACTTTGAGGAGATGCAAAAGGATTTAAAAGGAGTGAATTGGGACATTTTGTTTGATGGGAAAGATGTGGAGGAGAAATGGAGGACATTTAAAGGTGACATTTTAAGAGTACAGAATCTTTATGTCCCTGTTCAGTTGAAAGGAAATAGTAAAAATTGGAAAGAGCCTTTGTTTTCAAGGTAAATTGGACACTTGGTTCGGAAAAAGAGAGAGATCTACAATAATTATAGGCAGCATGGAGTAAATGAGGTGCTTGAGGAGTATAAAGAATGTAAAAATAATCTTAAGAAAGAAATTAGAAAAGCTAAAAGAAGATACGAGGTTGCTTTGGCAAGTACGGTGAAAGTAAATCCAAAGGGTTTCTACAGCTATATTAATAGCAAAAGGATAACGAGGGATAAAATTGGTCCATTAGAGAGTCAGAGTGGACAGCTATCTGCAGAGCCAAAAGAGATGGGGGAGATATTGAACTATTTCTTTTCTTCCGTATTCACCAAGGAGAAGGATATTGAATTATGTGAGGTAAGGGAAACAAGTAGAGTAGCTATGGAACCTATGAGATTCAAAGACGAGGAAGTACTGACACTTTTGAAAAATATACAAGTGGATAAGTCTCCAGGTCCTGACAGAATATTCCCTAGGACTGAGGGAAGTTAGTGTAGAAATAGCAGGGGCTATGCCAGAAATATTTCAATTGTCATTAGAAACGGGAATAGTCCCCGAGGATTGGCGTACTGCGCATGTTGTTCCATTGTTTAAAAAGGGTTCTAAGAGTAAACCTAGCAATTATAGACCTGTTAGTTTGACGTCAGTGGTGGGCAAATTAATGGAAAGGATACTTAGAGATAATATATATAAGCATCTGGATAAACAGGGTCTGATTAGGAACAGTCAACATGGATTTGTGCCTGGAAGGTCATGTTTGACTAATCTTCTTGAATTTTTTGAAGAGGTTACTAGGGAAATTGACGAGGGTAAAGCAGTGGATGTTGTCTATATGGACTTTAGTAAGGCCTTTGACAAGGTTCCTCATGGAAGGTTGGTTAAGAAGGTTCAATTGTTGGGTATTAATGGTGGAGTAGCAAGATGGATTCAACAGTGGCTGAATGGGAGATGCCAGAGAGTAATGGTGGATGGCTATTTGTCAGGTTGGAGGCCGGTGACTAGTGGGGTGCCTCAGGGATCTGTGTTGGGTCCACTGTTGTTTGTCATGCACATCAATGATCTGGATGATGGTGTGGTAAATTGGATTAGTAAGTATGCAGATGATACTAAGATAGGTGGTTTTTGTGGATAATGAAGTAGATTTTCAAAGTCTACAGAGAGATTTAGGCCATTTGGAAGAGTGAGCTGAAAGATGGCAGATGGAGTTTAATGCTGATAAGTGTGAGGTGCTACATCTTGGCAGGACAAATCAAAATAGGACATACATGGTAAATGGTAGCGAATTGAGGAATGCAGTTGAACAGAGGGATCTAGGAATAACTGTGCACAGTTCCCTGAAGGTGGAATCTCATGTAGATAGGGTGGTAAATAAAGCTTTTGGTGTGCTGGCCTTTATAAATCAGAGCATTGAGTATAGAAGTTGGGATGTAATGTTAAAATTGTACAAGGCATTGGTGAGGCCAATTCTGGAGTATGGTGCACAATTTTGGTCGCCCAATTATAGGAAGGATGTCAACATAATAGAGAGAGTACAGAGGAGATTTACTAGAATGTTGCCTGGGTTTCAGCAACTAAATTACAGAGAAAGGTTGAATAAGTTAGGTCTTTATTCTTTGGAGCGCAGAAGGTTAAGGGGGGACTTGATAGAGGCCTCTAAAATGATGAGAGGGATAGACAGTTGATGTGGACAAGCTTTTCCCTTTGAGAATAGGGAAGATTCAAACAAGAGGATATGACGTGAGAATTAAGGGACAGAAGTTTAGGGGTAACATGAGGGGGAACTTCTTTACTCAGAGAGTGGTAGCCGTGTGGAATGAGCTTCCAGTGGAAGTGGTGGAGGCAGGTTCGATTTTATAATTTAAAAATAAATTGGATAGGTATATGGACGGGATTAGGAATGGAGGGTTATGGTCTGAGTTCAGGTAGATGGGACTAGGGGAGAATAAGTGTTCGGCACGGACTAGAAGGGCCGAGTTGGCCTGTTTCCGTGCTGTAATTGTTATATGGTTATAACTAGAGAGCAGTCCTGACCCATCTACCTCATTGGAGACCCTTGGACTATCTTTAATCGGACTTTACTGGACTTTATCTTGCACTAAACGCTATTCCATTCATCATGTATCTGTGCACTGTGGACGGCTCGATTGTAATCATGTAGTCTTTCCGCTGATTGGTTGCAGAGAACGCAACAAAATGTTTTCACTGTGCCTCTTTGCACGTGACAATAAACTAAACTAAGCTACATCTGTGCCCCCCCCCCCCCCCCCCCCCCCCTCCCTGAGGAATCCAGAGGGGAGGGGGGGGATCCCTGGCTCTGGTGCAGTGGTGGGGGAGGGGCTGTGCCAAGGTGGGGGGGGCGGGGTGGCTCTGTGCCTACCTGCTGGAGGTTCCCCTACGGGACAGGGTGCCAGTGGGTGATGAGGGGGGGGTGTGGTAGCTGTAGTAATCATCCGTCGCCTTCAGGTCCAGGATCACCTGTGGGGGGGGGGGGGGGGGGGGGGAGACAGGGTCAGAACATCATTTGACAACCCCTCCCTCCCTCCTCAGGACCCCATCCTTTCTTGCAGGCGCCCCAAATCCTGCACCCCTTCCCTCCCCACAGATCCTCCTCCTCCCCCACTCACGTAACCCCCCCTCCCCTCCACACTCTTGGCTGCCCCCCTCCCCAAGGTCTCTCCCCCATCCACCTATCCCCCAGATCCTCCCCCTCCCCCACCCATGCAGCCCCTCTCCCAACCCACACCTCCCTTCCAGCAACCACTTCCCCATCCCTTCCTCACTCCCCCCCCCCCCCCACCCCTACTTCCTGTCCCCTCCCCCCCTGACCTGCTGGCTGGCGGGGGGCAGAGTGTGGGGGTCGGCAGTCAGTGAGCCCAGGTCCTCCAGGGTGGTTTGTAGATGTGTCAGCTCCCCGAGCATTCCCATCTCCTCGTTCTGCACGGAGGAGACAACATCAGAACATTCCGGAACACACACACGCGTCACGCATCGCCCGGGGGAGGGGTGGACAGAGCGCCCGTGTACCCCTCCACGCCCACCTTCCCCCCCATCCCACCCCCCCCATCCCCCCCTCCTCCCCAACTCCGTCCCTCACTCCTCCCCCATTACCGCTGCAGCCCCCAGACCACCCACTGCCCCACCACCACTGCCCCTCCGCTGCCCTCCGCACTGCCCCACACTCCCCCAATCCCACTTTGCCACACACTGCCCCACACCCACTCAACCCTCTCCGTTCCCCCCCCCCCCACCGTCAATATGATAAGATTAACCTACAATTTGAGGGAGTTGGTGAAATCAGATGTCGGTATTACAGCTGAGCAAAGGGGACAGCCGAGGCATGAGGGAGGAGCTGGCAAAGATTGACTGGAAAGGGGCTTTAGAAGGAATGAGAGTAGAGCGGCAATGGCAGGAATTTCTGCGCAGAATTCAGAAGGTGCAGGATCATTTCATTCCAAAGAGGAAGAAAGATTCCAGAGGGAGAATAAGATGACGGTGGCTGTCAAGGGAAGTCAAGGACAACATCGAAGCAAGAGAGAAGGCATGTAACATTGCAAAGATTAGTGGGAAGTCAGAGGATTGCACTGTTTTTAAAGAACAAAAGGTAACTAAAAGGACAATCCGGAGAGAAAGGATGAAGTACGAATATGCTAGCCAATAATATAAAAGAGGACAGCAAGGGTTTGTACGGATATATAAATAGTAAAAAAGAGGCAAGAGTGGACGTTGGTCCGCTGGAGAATGATGCAGGAGAAGTGAGAACGGGGAATCCAGAAATGGCAGAGGAATTGAATAACTTTTTTGCATCAGTCTTCACAGTGGAAACACCAGCAGTGTGCCTGCAATCCTAGAGAGTCAGGGGGATGAAAGTGGTGGAGTGGCAATTACTAAGGAGAAGGTGCGAGGAAAACTGAAAGGTGTGAGGGTGGATAAGTTACCTGGACTGGATGGGCTGCAGCTCAGGGTTCTGAAGGAAGTGGCCTCAGAGATTGTGGAGGCATTAGTTGTGATATTTCAAGAATCACTAGAGTTAGAAGTGGTTGTGAATATCACCCTGCTGTACAAGTTGGGAGCAAAGCAGAATAATGGGAACTATAGGCCGGTTAGCCTGACTTCAGTGGTTGGTGAGATTATAGAGTCAATTATAAAGCATGAGGTTACACAATACTTAGATGTTCACTATAAAATAGGCTGAAGTCAGCATGGTTTTGTGAAGGGAAGATCTTGCCCGACTAATCTGCTGGAATTCTTTGAGGAAGTTAATAGCAGGACAGACAGAGGGGAGGCTGTAGATGTTGTTTACCTAGATTTTCAGAAGGCCTTTGATAAGGTGCCGCACGTCAGGCTGCTAGGGAACATGAGAGCCCATGGTATTAAAGGGAAGATACTAGCACGGATAGTGGGTTGGCTGGATGGCAGAAGGCAAAGAGTTGCAATAAAAGGCACTTTGTCAGGTTGGCTGCCAGTGACTAGTGGAGTTCTGCAAGAGTTGGTGCTGTGGCTGCTTCTCTTCACGTTGTACATTAATGATTTGGATAAAGGATTGAAGGCTTTGTGGCCACGTTTACAGATGATGCTAAGATATGTGATGGGGCAGGCAGTGTAGAGGAAGCAAGGGCTCTGCAGAAGGACTTGGACAGGTTAGGAAAGTGGGCAAATAAAATTCAGTATAGCAAAGTGCGGAGTCATGCATTTTGGTAATAAGAATAAAGGTGTAGATTATTTTCTAAATGGAGCAAGAATCCAGAAATTGGAGGTGCAAAGGGACTTGTGCAGGACTCCAAAAAAGTTGATTTTTGCTGACCAAAAAGTTAATTTAACTGATGCAGGACTACCAAGAAATTAATTTGCAAGTCAAATCAGTAGTAAGGAAGGCAAATGTATATCAAGAGGACTGGAATACAAATCAGAGATGTAATGCTGAGGCTCTATAAGTCGCTGGTCAGGCCACATTTGGAGTACTGTGAGCAAAATTGGGCCCCATTTCTGAGGAAAGATGTGCAGGCTCTGGAGAGGGCCCAGAGGAGGTTTACAAGAATGATCCCGGGGTTAGTTTATGGTGAGCGTTTCACAGCACTGGGCCTCTACTCGCTGGAGTTTGAAAGTTGAGGGGGGACCTCATTGAAACTTACAGACTAATGAAAGGCATGGATAGAGTGGATGTGGAAAGGATGTTTCCACTGGTGGGAGAGTCTTGGACCAGAGGTCATAACCTCAGAATTAAAGTGCGTTCTTTTTGAAAGGAGGTGAGGAGGAACTTCTTTAGTCAGAGGGTAGTTAATCTGTGGAACTTATTACCACAGAGGGCTGTGGAGGCCAAGTCAGTGGATATTTTTAAGGCAGAGATAGACAAATTCTTGATTAGAACTGGTGACAAGGGGTTATGGGGAGAAGGCAGGAAAATGGGATTAGGAGACAGAAATCAGCCATGATTGAATCGATGGACCGAATGGCCTAATTCTACTCCTATCACAGGAACATGTCCCCCCACTGACCCCCCCCGTACCCCACTGACTCCCCCACCCCCCACTGACCCCCCACCCCCCCACTGACTCCCCCACCCCCCCACTGACCCCCCCCCCCCCCACTGACTCCCCCACCCCCCACTGACCCCCCCGTCCCCCACTGACTCCCCCCACCCCCCACTGACCCCCCATCCCCCCACTGACTCCCCCATCCCCCCACTGACTCCCCCACCCCCCACTGACTGACTCCCCCACCCCCCACTGACCCCCCACCCCCCACTGACCCCCCACCCCCCCACTGACCCCCCCGTCCCCCACTGACCCCCCACCCCCCACTGACTCCCCCCACCCCCCACTGACCCCCCACCCCCCACTGACCCCCCACCCCCCACTGACTCCCCCACCCCCCACTGACTCCCCCCATCCCCCACTGACCCCCCCACCCCCCACTGACTCCCCCATCCCCCACTGACTCCCCCACCCCCCACTGACCCCCACCCCCCACTGACTCCCCCACCCCCCACTGACCCCCCACCCCCCACCCCCCACTGACCCCCCACCCCCCACTGACCCCCCACCCCCCACTGACTCCCCCACCCCCACTGACCCCCCACCCCCCACTGACCCCCCCACCCCCCACACTGACCCCCCACCCCCCACCCCCACCCCCCCACTGACCCCCCCACCCCCCCACTGACTCCCCCACCCCCCACTGACTCCCCCACCCCCCACTGACCCCCCCCCGTCCCCCACTGACCCCCCACCCCCCACTGACTCCCCCGTCCCCCACTGACCCCCCCACCCCCCACTGACTCCCCCCCCCCCCACTGACCCCCCACCCCCCACTGACCCCCCACCCCCCACTGACTCCCCCACCCCCCACTGACCCCCCACCCCCCACTGACTCCCCCCCCCCCCCACTGACCCCCCACCCCCCCTGACTCCCCCATCCCCCACTGACCCCCCACCCCCCACTGACCCCCCACCCCCCACCCCCCACCCCCCACTGACCCCCCCCCCCCCCCACTGACCCCCCCCACCCCCCACTGACTCCCCCCACCCCCCACTGACCCCCCACCCCCCACTGACTGGGACCCCCCCACTGACTCCCCCACCCCCCACTGACTCCCCCACCCCCCACTGACCCCCCCACCCCCACTGCCCCCGTCCCCCACTGACCCCCCACCCCCCACTGACCCCCCCCCGTCCCCCCCTGACCCCCCCACCCCCCACCCCCACTGACTCCCCCACCCCCCACTGACCCCCCACCCCCCCACTGACCCCCCCCACCCCCACTGACCCCCCCACCCCCCACTGACCCCCCACCCCCCACTGACTCCCCCACCCCCCACTGACCCCCCCGTGCCCCCACTGACCCCCCCCGTCCCCCACTGACCCCCCACCCCCACTGACTCCCCCCATCCCACTGACCCCCCCCCCCCACTGACCCCCCCCCCCCCACTGAACCCCCCACTGACTCCCCCATCCCCCCACTGACTCCCCCACCCCCCACTGACCCCCCACCCCCCACTGACCCCCACCCCCCCACTGACCCCCCCCCACCCCCCACTGACTCCCCCCACCCCCCACTGACCCCCCACCCCCCACTGACCCCCCACCCCCCACTGACCCCCCACCCCCCACTGACTCCCTCCCCCACCCCCCACTGACCCCCCACCCCCCCACTGACCCCCCACCCCCCACTGACCCCCCACCCCCCACTGACTCCCCCATCCCCCACTGACTCCCCACCCCCCCACTGACCCCCCCCCCCCCCCCCCACCCCCCCACTGACCCCCCCCACCCCCCACTGACTCCCCCCCCCCCACTGACCCCCCCATCCCCCACTGACTCCCCCCCCCCCCCCCACTGACCCCCCACTACCCCCCCACCCCCCACTGACCTTACCCCCCCCCCCCCCCCCCCCCCCCTGACTCCCCCATCCCCCACTGACTCCCCCACCCCCCACTGACCCCCCACCCCCCCCCCACCCCCCACTGACCCCCCACCCCCCACTGACCCCCCCCACCCCCCCCCACTGACTCCCCCATCCCCCACTGACCCCCCACCCCCCACTGACCCCCCACCCCCCACTGACCCCCCACCCCCCACTGACTCCCCCACCCCCCACTGACCCCCCACCCCCCACCACCCCCCCACTGACCCCCACCCCCCCCACTGACTCCCCCACCCCCCACTGACCCCCCCCCCACCCCCCACTGACGGAGGAGGGCCCCCCCCACCCCCCCCCTGACTCCCCCACCCCCCACTGAGACCCCCACCCCCCACTGACTCCCCCACCCCCCACTGACCCCCCACCCCCCACTGACTCCCCCGTCCCCCAACTGACCCCCCACCCCCCACTGACCCCCCACCCCCCACTGACTCCCCCACCCCCACTGACCCCCCACCCTTTCCCCCCATTCCCCCCACTGACTCCCCCACCCCCCACTGGTCCCCCACTGACCCCCCCCCTTCCCCCACTGACCCCCCACCCCCCACTGACTCCCCCATCCCCCACTGACCCCCCCACCCCCCACTGACCCCCCACCCCCCACTGACCCCCCACTGACTCCCCCATCCCCCACTGACCCCCCACCCCCCACTGACTCCCCCACCCCCCACTGACCCCCCACTGACTCCCCCATCCCCCCCACTGACTCCCCCCACCCCCCACTGACCCCCCACTGACCCCCCCACCCCCCACTGACTCCCCCACCCCCCACTGACCCCCCACTGACCCCCCCCCCCCCCACTGACTCCCCCAGTACCCCCCACTGACTCCCCCATCCCCCACTGACCCCCCACTGACTCCCCCACCCCCCACTGACCCCCCATCCCCCACTGACCCCCCCCACCCCCCACTGACCCCCCCCCCCGTCCCCCACTGACTCCCCCACCCCCCACTGACCCCCCCGTCCCCCACTGACTCCCCCACCCCCCACTGACCCCCCGTCCCCCACTGACCCCCCCACCCCCCACTGACCCCCCCGTACCCCACTGACCCCCCCCATCCCCCCACTGACCCCCCCGTACCCCACTGACCCCCCACTGACCCCCCCGTCCCCCACTGACCCCCCCCCGCCCCCCCCACTGACCCCCCCCCCCACCCCCCCACTGACCAGCACAGGCCGCATGAGGCTGACAAAGGTACAGAAGCGACGCCGCTCCTCCAGCAGGGCGCGCTCCACTGCCCGCCGCTCCGCCTCCTCCAGCTGCACGTACTTATCGTTCACGTCCTGCAGCGCAGCCTGCAACGGCACCCGTGCATCGCCCCGACCTGCAGCACACGGGGGGGGGGGGCAGAGTCAGGGATGGGGAGTACAGGGGGTGGGGGGCACTCACACATCCCCTGGCCTACGGTACAGCACATGGGGGGGGGGGGCAGGGTCAGGGGGGGGGAGAGCGGGTGAGGAGCAGCAGCAGCAGCAGCAGCCATGCCTCGGCCCGACTCACACCACAGGGTCAGCTGGGGTGGGGGAACGGGACTGGCAGGGGCGGCTAGGAGCATCTAACAAGTTGTGGGGAGGGGTGAAATTATGAGGGGCATGGATGGGGTAGATAGTCAGAACATTTTCTAGAGGGCAAAGCTTTAAGGTGACGGGGGCAAAGTTTGAAGGAGATTTGGGGGGCAGGTCTGTTTACACAGAGGGTGGTGGGTGCCTGGAACACATTGCCAGGGTTGGTGGTGGAGACTGATATGTTTAAGATGCTTTAAGATTGACACATAGATATGGAGGGATATAGATCACGTGCAGGCAGAGAAGGGCCTGTTCCTGTGCTGGACTGCTCCACATTCTATAGTAGCCGCTGCACATGATGAGGGAGGCCAGCAGGTGGTAGCAGTGATCCACAAGCCTGAACTACAGGGAGAGTTGGGCAGGTGAGGACTTTATTCCTTGGAGTGTGGGAGGATGAGGGACAGAGCAGAGTCAACAACCCGAGGACATAGGTTCAAGGTGAGGGGGGGGGATTTAATCTGAGGGGGAACTTTTTCACACAGAGATGTGGTGAGTGCATGGAATGAGCTGCCAGAGGAGGTAGTTGAGGCAGGAACTATAATACATAGAAACATAGAAATTAGGTGCAGGAGTAGGCCATTCGGCCCTTCGAGCCTGCACCGCCATTCAATATGATCATGGCTGATCATCCAACTCAGTATCCCGTACCTGCCTTCTCATACTGAGGGAGCGCTGCGCTGTGGGAGGGGTGGGATGGGGGGAGGGGGCAGTGTGACGGAGCGCGGTACAAACCACAAACCTTTCTTCACTTTCTTCTGCAGTTTCAGCGTGTCACCTGATTTCTTCTTAATCTCTTGCCGGGCTTTCTTGTATTCTGCAAAGACAAGGACAGGAAGAGTTCAGCGGGATAAGGGCCAAACACAGGCTGGTGAGACCAGTGTAGATCGGTCAGCATGTGTAGGTTGGGCCAAAGGGCCTGTCTCCGTGTTGTGTGACCAAGACTCTGTTAAAGACAGTTCCTATTACAAGGAACTCTGACACCAGCGACCAGTCTGATGGGTCTCGACCCGAAACGTCACCTGCACGCCCATTCCCCCCACACCTGCTGGTGTCCACTCAGGACAGCAGCGTCTGCAGGTCCTGGAGTCACCCATTCTATCGCCTGTCCTGCTGGTGACGTGCCTGAACCCGCGGCCCACAGGTCACCAGTTCACCGTCCACAAGGGGGTATTCACTGACCTTTGGTGTGGTCCTTGTCCAGCTGGGCCGCGATCTTCTTCCACTCCTCGATGCGAAGCTCCAGGGGGTTAATCAGACTGTCGGTCAGCGCCCTGGGTAGGGGGGTAGAGTTGTCAGTGCAGACACGGGGATGTGAAAGTGTTACATCCCAGTCTGAGAGAAGCAAGGGGGAGATGAGGGGGGCGGAAGCAAGGGGGGGGGAGGTGGAACGAGGGGGGGGGGGGGGTGGGGTAGCGAGGGGGGGGGGGGGGGGGACCCAGGAGGGCTGGCAAGGGCGACAAGGAGAGGGTGGAACAAGGGGGTAGCGAGGGGGCAGGGGAGAGGGGAACACGAGGAGAGGCGGGATGGGTCGTGGGAGGGGGGGGCACGAGGAGGCGCTTACGCGGTGAGCTGTTTGAGCCGGGACTCGATGCTGCGATGCCTCAGGCACATCCTGGTCAGAGTCGAGCCAATCTCCCTGGTGGCCCCTGGGGAGAGAATATCACCGTCAGTGCACCCCCCACCTCATCCCCACTGTACCCCCCCCCCCCCCTCATCCCCACTGTACCCCCCCCACACCCCCATTGTACCCCCCCCCCCACCTCATCCCCACTGTATCCCCCCCCCACCGTATCCCTCCCCCACCGTATCCCCCGTTGCACCTCACCCCCTCCCCTCCCAATATCGGCAGTGTGATGCAGTCTGTGCGGGACCCCAGGAATCTGTGATGGGAGGTTGCGGAAGGAGCTTCACTCCATGTACATCTCCCCAAGGTGGGGACTGCAGCAACTCCAGCCAGTTGGTGGGGGGTGGTGGGCAGGAAGGGGTGCTGAGCCAGGTGTGTTCAGGCCCTTGGCGTGGCTGCTCGTGGGGAGGTGACCCCTCTGGCTGTGCACTCTCCCGTCAAGGTGAAGTGTTGTTGAACCAGCTGTGATAACGTTGTGGTCTGGTGTCTGTGACTGGTACAGGCTGCAGCGAGGGGGAGATAAAGGGCTCATTTGTTGACACTTTGTGGAGTGACCTTGGGCAGGGAGCAGGCAGCACCTCACCTTCCAGCACCTGTCCATTAGTTTACAGGTACAGCATGGAAAGGCCCTTTGGCCCATCGAGCCCACACCCACCATCGATCACCCGTTCACACTATTTCTATGTTATCTCAGCCACTCATAGAATGTTACAGCTTGGAAACAGGCCCTTCGGCCCAACTTGCCTACACCGGCCAATATGCCCCACCTTTAGTCCATATCCCTCTAAACCTGTCCTATCCATGTACCTGTCTAAATTTTTTCTTAAACGTTGCAATAGTCTCTGCCTCAACTACCTCCTCCGGCAGCTTGTTCCATACACCCACCACCCTCTGAGTGAAAAGGTTACCCCTCAGGTTCCTATTCAATCTTTCCTACTCCACTGTAAACCTGTGTCCTCTGGTCCTCGATTCCCCTATTCTGGGCAAGAGACTCTGTGCATCTACCCGATCTATTCCTCTCATGATTTTGTACAGCTCTTATAAGATCACCCCTCATCCTCCTGCGCTCCAAGGAATAGAGTCCCAGCCTACTCAACCTCGCCCTATAGCTCATACCCTCTAGTCCTGGCAACATCCTCGTAAATCTTCCCGACACACCTTCCAGCTTGACATCTTTCCTATAACATGGAGCCCAGAACTCAACACAATACTCTAAATGCGACATCACCAAGCACTTGTACAACTGCAACATGATCTTCCAACTTCTATACTCAATGCTCTGTCTAGTGCAATGAAGGCTAATGTGCCAAAAGCCTTTTTGACCACCCTATCTACCCGTGATGCCACTTTTAACAAACTATGTGCCTGTACTTCTCGATGCCTCTATTCTACAACACTCCCCAGTGCCCTGCCATTCATGTATGTCCTGCCCATGTTAGTGCTCTCAATATGCAGCACCCCACATTTCCCTGTATTAAATTCTCTCAGCCATTCCTCAGCCCACTTGGCCAACCGGCCAGGCAATATTTGACATCCATCCATCTACTGTGCCACCCATGTTTGTGTCGTCCGCACACTTGCTAACCATGCCGTGGTTCCATCAACCATGGGAGTGCAGGATTCCCGTACATTACAGGGCAGAGCAGTTTGTGTGTGTGGCCCCAGCCCCTCAGTGGAGGGGGGAGACTGGTCAGTGTAGGGGTGGGGAGAGCACAGTGAGTTGCGCTGACATATCTGAGGTCCCGGCTCACACTGGTTCACTCCCAGTGCCGGTGTGCTCGGCTCCACAGCAGCGTTGTGTATGTGACTCACCGCTGCCCAGCCCTCTCGTCACCTGTTGTTGCTGCAATCACCCCGCTCATGAACAGACTCGTCCTTACCGCACTGACTTCAGCATTCCCACACCCTCACCCGTCCCAGCCCAGCACCGCTCTCAACACGGCACCCCCAGTGGGGTGCACCCTCGCCACCCGACACCCACCCCCCCCACACACACTCACCCCCCACACACACACATTCACCTCCCCCCCACACACACACCTCCACCCCCCACACACCCCCCCCCCCCCCCCACACACACACACTCCCCCCCACACTCACACCTCCCCGCCCCACACTGACCCCCCCCCCCCCCCCCCCGTGGGGCGCACCCCCCACACCCACTACACCCTCCCCCCCCCACACACACTCCCTCCCCGCCCCTCCACACACCCACCCACTACCCCCCACACACACCCTCCACCCCCCCCACCCCCACACCCACTTACAGTGCCGGTGTCCCCCGCCCCACACTGACACCGGGCGGGTAGGGGATCCGGGGCACCACAGGCCCTCTCCCCCCCGTCAACACCCTTTACACACCACCCATCCCCGCTCCCTCCCACACCGCGGTACCTCCCTCCCCCCCGGTGTCCACGATGGCCGGGCCGGGCCCCCTCACAGACGGGTCTCCGGGTCCACCCTGAGGGAGCGCCGCGCTACTACACACAGCGCCAATGTGTTTAGGTTTTGTTTCCGGGAAGGGAGAGTTCAGTCTGTAAGCATCCTGGGCTGGGGGGAGGGCCGCGACTCTGGGAGGTACTGAGGGAGCGCACGCGCTACCATAACACACGCCATGTGTTCAGTGTTTTGTTTCCGGGAAGTAGGGTTGTTTGTCTGTAAGCATCCTGGGCTGTGGGCCGGGCCCCGACTCTCATACATCATACAACACACACACGCACCAATACACACACACAACACACGCACACACTCCACACACACATCACACACACACACATATTCACACACAATTCACAATACACACACACACACACACACACACACACCTGCACCAATACACAGACCCCCACAAGGAACACAGCACCCTTCCTTACCTCCCCACCCAGGGCGTGGGGGCTCCACAACTACTGATGCACACACTTGCTGCCCACCACCACATCCCACTAGCTCCCCTGTCATGATCCTATCTCCAAGCTCAGGATAGGAACGGTTTAGGGGGATGTGGGCCAATCGCGGGCATGTGGGATTAGTGCAGATGGGGCATCTTGGTCTGTATGGGAAATTGGGCAGAAGGGCCTTTCTCCATGCTATGTGACTATGATCCCCAGGTAAGGGGGGGCGGCAGGGTGAATGGGGGAAGGGGGCAGCGGGACCCTGCTCCAGTGGAGATAGGTTCAGGTTTATTATTGTTGGGTTATCCAAACAGATCAGATAATGCTATACATAAACACAATGAACCAAACCAGTACAATAGGCAGAGTAAAGGGGAAGATACAGAGTGCAGAATATAGTTGCCAGCAATGTAGCACATCAGTTCCAGAGACAAAGTCCAATCTCCACAATGGGGGACATGTTCATAAATTATTAGCAAAATTAGGTCATTCTGCCCATCAAATCTACTCCGCCATTCAATCTGTCAATCTCCACCTTAAAAATATCCATTGACTTGGCCTCTACAGCCTTCTGTGGCAAAGAATTCGACAGATTCACCACCCTCTGACTAAATACATTCCAGCACATCTCCTTTCTAAAGGTGCGTCCTTTTATTCTGAGGCTGTGCCCTCTGGTCCTAGACTCCCACTAGTGGAAACATCCTCTCCACATGCACTCTTTCCAGGCCTTTCACTATTCAGTAAGTTTCTAATCCTGGCCTGTGGAATCCCACAGGTTCACCACCCTCTGACTAAATAAATTTCTCCTAAATCTCCTTCCTAAAAGAATGTCCTTTTATTCTGAGGCTATGATGTCTAGTCTTAGACTCCCACTAATGGAAATATCCTCTCCACATCAGTCTATCCAAGCCTTTCACTGTTCTCTATGTTTCAATGACACCCCCCTCATTCTTCTTCGTTGTCACAGTAATGAGGTGACCAGAACTGGGCACAATATCCCATGTGCAGCCTGACCAGAGTTTTCACAGTCACCATTTCCCACAGTGCCGGCCTGAGGGAGGGGCAGTTTTCACAAAGTGTCTGACCACAGTCTAACGTCACACCATCTGGTATCGTTACCCGCCCACAAAACCTCAGCCCCAGTCAGGTACAGTACACCCCCTCCCCCACCTCCCCGCACCCATCCCTGAGCACAGTCCCTCCAGGGTAGACAGTCAGAACCTCCCCTCCCGTGGGAATGACACAGACTAGGAGCAATGACTCTAAGGACAAAGGCACAAAGTTAAAAGAAGATGTGTTAGCCAGAGTTTTATTTTTGCACAGAGGGTGGTGGAGGCGTGGATTGTGCTGCTGGGGGTGGAGGGAGATACCATAGTGGCGTTTAAGTGGCTTTTAGACAGACACATGGAAGTGCAGGGATACTGTAGATAATGGAGAGGGAGAGGGAGGGACACACACGGCATAAACACAGTGACTCGGCCCCACAGTGAGATAAACACCAGCTTCCTGCCCACACTTCCCCCCCTCCCTTCCACATCATCCTGCATCTCCATACTCCAAACCACCACCCCACCCCCACTTCTCCTCTCCCCACCCCTCTCCTCCCGCCCCCGCCCCCCCCCATCCTCCTCCCCCCCGCCCCTCCCCCCCCCACTTGTTCCCCGCTCTCCCCCCTGCCCGCCCCCCCCCGCCCTCCTCCCCCCACTTGTCCCATCTCTCCCCCCCCGCCCCCCTCTCCCCCCCCTTCCCATCTCTTCCCCCGTCCCATCTCTCCCCCCCCCCCGTCCCATCTCTTCCCCCCTGTCCCATCTCCCCCCCCCGCCCCCTCCCCCCCCCCCACCCCAACCATGCCCATCACACGGTGCCAACACTCTCCAACAACCACGACGCTTCTATTTTGGAAGGAAAATGTGAAACTGGGAAAGTGTGACGCTGGGACAGAGAGCCTCAGACAGGAGAGCCGGAACCTTCTGCCAGAGCAGAGGCCCAGGGCTGGCGCTCACCCATAGGCTGGCAGGCTGAGGGTGCCAGCGAGCCCGGCACGGCATTGGGACTAGAGTGTGGTGGGGTGGGTGGGGGGTGGGTGGGGGGAGTGGGTGGGTGGGTCATGGGAGCAGGAGGTGGGGGGGGGGGGCAATAGTTCAGCGGGTACGGAGATGAAGGAACTAAATCTGGGAATATCCCGGGCGATTGCCCTGGCATTCCCTGCAGTGTTCCTTGCACGGCACCCTGCACTGTTGCCTGTGGCCTTCCCTGCATGGCTGCCTGTCGCATTCCCTGCGTGGTTTGGCTGGGTCCCGGGAGCAGCATTGAATCACTCGGGGTACACGGGTTACACGTATGAAGTTGGGGTCAGGCATGAAGACAAGGCTCCAGTCATGGAACGAGCCACCTAGCGACGTGGAATGGATGAGTGTTTTACTGCCGTCTTATTTTACTTGGATGTTCCATTTGCTGAAACAAACAGCCTTTTATTGCAGTCGGGCTGGGGCTGGAGTGTGAGCACACAGGAGGCTTGTCCCAGCCTGGCCACACACTGCAAGCGGAGCAGAGAGCTGTGTACGTCTGCATCACATCCCCTCACCTCACACTGCAGAGGGCAAGGGCTGAAGGTGAGGGGAGAAAGTTTAACAGGAACCTGAGGGGTAACGATTACGGAACAAGCTGCCACAGGTAGTGGAGGCAGAGACTATTGCAATGTTTAAGAAACATTTAGACGGCTACATGGATAGGACG